>NC_134835.1:4506937-4662229 GCF_004210375.1 Tachypleus tridentatus
GGGCCATCTAGTCCATCTATTCACTAGGTATCTAACGTGTATACTTTCAAGTACTAAAGCTTCAGTACACGTTTTAAGGAATACTGACTAATTTCATTAATATTGAGAGAGACGAAATCAATTATACATTTCACAACTTTAGAAACATGGACCATTGATCGTGTTTTATTCAGGAACCAGAAAGAGTTTCAATAACTTTGGTGTTTCTACTCCAATAAAATCAAAGTTTGTACAGGTAGGGACATAAACAGAGCGGAAAACATCTATGACTGTTAACCTCACATCATACCAGAGGTTGTCTTCTTTATGTTCCTGATATATAGAATACAAATAACTTTTATCTTCTTCATGAAGGCTACCTTCTACTGAATGTCATCTGTTATGTTGTACATCTATGTAGCTGAATACGGTCACCAACAGCACAAAGAGCCATCTGTGGGACCACAAATGACCTGTCCGATTTCATTGAGTATTTCACTTGCATGGTTTCGAAACACAGTACTGATAAGACCCAGGAAATTGTCAACAGTAAGACAAACCGTCAACCTTCTGTTATTGCTGTCTGTGGAATTTTTGTCGCTGATATCTATATATCTGTGTGTGTGTGTGTGTGGCTTATTGTGTTACCAACAGTTACAGGCGATCCTGCTTGATTATAGAAGTACATTAATATAATAATAAGTTGGAAAAACAACGGTTTATGATCATAACGAAGCGGTTTATTTTATGGTGGATCATACGACACGTTTCGACAGAACACTGGTTTGTTTTCGGCAAGATCTGTGATTCTGGTGCATTTAGAAATTATACAGTCTACATACAGGGTGTTCGGAAAGTCACTGTGCAGTTTTGTTTTGTAAATATATAAGTGCACAGTGACTTTCCGAACACCTGCAATAAAATATTAATATCAATAAGTTGCACGTGTTCTTAATATACTAACAACTTCGTTGAAAAATGTCACGGGTCATATCCCTAGAAGACAAACCGGAGTTCTGTAAAACGTTTTAGTATATTTTCTAAAATATGTATCACCCTATGTTTCTTATAAATCGTTTTGCCAACTTATTACTAGGCCCGGCATGGCCAGGTGGTTAAAGCACTCGACTCGTAATCTGAAGATCACGAGTTGGAATCCCAATCACACTAAACATGCTCGTCCTTTCTTTCAGTGGGGCGTTATAATGTTACGATCAATCCCACTTTTTTAAATGCTTCCAGACACCAGAATCCCATTAACCTAAGACGTTATGGCTTCTAGATACACCAGAATCAATTAACGTATACGTTAAGACTTTTAGGTACACCCGAATCCCGGTAACCTTATAAGTTATGACTTCTAGATAAACCAGAAGTCCATTAACCTCATAAGTTATGGCTTCTAGATACCCAGAATCCCATTAACCTAAGACGTTATGGCTTCTAGATACACCAGAATCCAGTTAACTTATACGTTATGGCTTTTAGGAACACCAGAATCCTATTAACCTTAGCAGTTATGACTTCTCGGAACACCAGAATCCAATTAACGTCATAGGTTACGGCTTTCAGGTACACCAGAATCAAATTTTACCTTGCAGTTACGACTTCTAGATACACCAGGGTCAATAACGTATACGTTAACACTTTTAGGTACACCCGAATCCATTAACCTTATAAGTTATGACTTCTAGATACCAGAATCCCATTAACCTTAAACGTTATGGCTTCTAGATACAAGATCCATTGGCGACGTCATAGGTTATGGCTTTTCGGTACACCAAATCCCATTAACCTTATAAGTTATGACTCTAGGAACACCAGAATCCCATTAACCTAATAAGTTATGGCTTCGATGTACCCAGGTCCATTAACCTCATATGTTATGGCTTCTAGATACACCAGAATCCCATTAACCTAAAATGTTATGGCTTCTAGATACACCAGAATCCAATTAACTTATACGTTATGGCTTTAGGAACACCAGAATCCTATTAACCTTATCAGTTATGGCTTCTCGGAACACCAGAATCAATTAACGTCATAGGTTATGGCTTTTAGGTACACCAGAATCCCATTTACCTTATAAGTTATGGCTTCTAGATACACCAGAATCCAATTAACTTCATGCGTTATGGCGTTTAGGTACACCAGAATACCATTAACCTAATAAGTTATGGCTTCTAGATGCACCAGAATGGCACAACTCAATACTACCAGTAACTTAAACCTCACTAACAATTTTCTTAATCGTATGTGTTTTGTACGTCACACCTGACTTATTGGATAGTATAAATTGTTGAGATAAGAAGAGTCTATTAATTATGAAAATTTGAAGAAAATTAAAACAATCACTTATCAAAAATAGTAAAATTTAAACTATTTATAGATAGTATTGGTATGCTCATTGTTTATGTTTATTTATATATATATTTACTTTGGAGAAGTAAACGTCTTGTTATCTCGCCACACATAATTTTGAAAAACACCGAAAAAAAACAAAAAAGAAAACGGGTTCACGTTTCATGTTTTTCATCAAACTGACGTTTCATGTTTTTCATTAAACTTGTGACTAATATTCTTGAAGAATAAAAAGAAGTCATTAACAAAATCAAATAAATTTATGGTATCTAAGAAACGTTCTAGAACATAAATAACACATATGGTTATTCACAAGTAACGCCCCCTACAGGAGTATACGTAATGAAGCAAACTGTAGCACCTTAAACGTGTTACGTCTCACCCACCTATCAAAAAGCACGGAACTAACCAGGCCATCTGTTATGCTATAACTCATCACTTAATGTGTACTTCCACAGTAGGTGTGTGTGGGGGGGGGGAGAGTTTTGAATATGTTTCTATTACATTTTTTTTTCATACAGACAGAAAAGCTCAGCATCTAAGTTTTCAGACTTAAGAGGAGCACTTAATGACCAGAATACGAGTGTCATCCTGTATTCATGAAAAAACAACAGAGATGCACATCTGCATCTCTGAAAATGACAATCGACAGACGCGTCTTTTTCTTAGAGTTTTAACTTCATCAAACATTTACAGCTCTGGCCAGTCTTGTCAAGAGCATTTATAGAACCACCAGGGAAGTTTCCCAGCCTTCCCGGCCTCTCGGTTGATCTGGCTCTAGTAAGAGCCTACGAACATTGTAGCTTTAACTGAGGAAAAATTACAAATTTGGTGCCATAAAATGAAGTGCCTCGTAAGAACATTTCACTAAAAAGTTGAAAATATTGTAGACGTATAGAAATATAAATTTATAATATGAACTGCTTACTTAGCGCTATTGTATCCAACACTACTATCATACTGAACAGGAACCATAACGTCCTACTAGAACTGTCAGGTTTCAGTTTTGTGTGGTTTTAAACACATCCTCTACATATTCCAAGTTTATTCACTTTAACTGTCAGCATTACAAAGAGTCTTACAGAAAGATTCATAATAAACTATACGATGTTTCGTTGTTTATCTGTATCTTTAGACAAATGTTACAACAGTCAGTCATTGTTGTAGTTCAGTGTTTGTCTATATCTCTAGAGAAGTGTTACAACATTCAGTCGTTGTTGTAGTTCAATGTTTATCTGCATCTTTAGAGAAGTGTTACAACATTCAGTCGTTGTCGTAGTTCAATGTTTATCTACATCTTTAGAGAAGTGTTACAACATTCAGTCGTTGTTGTAGTTCAATGTTTATCTATATATTTACAGAATTATTAGTACATTTAGTAAATATATAGAAAACACACACCAACAACGTAAAGATACGTAAAATTAAAATTATCCGAGTAAAACCACATTATGGTAACACTGGTAATTTGTAAATATTAGTGAAACTAAATTATCAACCTTCAAACATTGTGTTATTATAATTATCAGTTCATGTTAGTGACTGTCTTGTCTTTTCCAAAGTTCAAGGGATTTTCTATACCCTGAACAATGAGTATTTTACGTTGTTCTTGTTGTTTCCAATTTAGCGGGCCCGGCGTGGCCAAGCGTGTTAAGGCGTGCGACTCGTAATCTGAGGGCGGCGGGTTCGCATCCCCGACGCGCCAAATATGCTCGCTTTTTCAGCCGTGGGGGCGTTATAATGTGACGATCAATCCCACTATTCGTTGGTAAAAGAGTTAGCAGTGGGTGGTTATGACTAGCTGCCTTCCCTCTGGTCTTACACTGCTAAATTATGGATGGCTAGCACAGATAGCCCTCGAGTTGCTTTGTGCGAAATTCAAAAACAAACAAACCAATTTAGCACAAAGCTACACAATAGGCTATCTGTGCTCTGCCCACCACGTGTATCGAAACCGGTTTGTAGCGTTGTAAGTCCGCACACATACCTCTGGGGGGCAGTACTTTACGTCTTTACATCCACTGACCTTAATAATATTGTTAACACCTGCCCCACGAACCAGCACAGAATCTAATATGGAGTCTCTTCATAAACCGATCATGTCAGGTTATTTCGATAGATCTTAATTAATGAATGAGGCTCAGAGAAACTTCTAAAACAACCAAAAGCAAAAACATAAAAAATATGAATTATGAAATGTATATGAATTATGCAATAGTGGTACCACGCTGTGTGTTATACTATAATTTGTATATTTTTCTTTATTGGTGAAAGAACATTTTAATTTGATAATCGCTAGGAAAATCATCGTATCTATTAACGCATTGTGCCACCTGCTGCTATTTCAAGACAACATTTTGGGGCTTTACTGTGGTGCTAGTTTCACAAAGTATTAAAATAAGGATTTCGTATATATAATTCTAGTCATCTTCTTTTACAGGTAACGATACTGGTGTGCCCACTTTTGTGTATTGCTGTCAAGGCAGCAATCAATTAATAAATCTTTGATTGGTCAGTTGTATCGAATCGATTAGAATAGCTTTGAATAATTTCTCCATCTCATCTGGACCCACAGTTTAGCTTAATGGTTAGGCTTAACCCATCAGATTCACAACACCATCTAGAACATTTCAACCATGTTTTGTTTTCCCCTTTCAAGTTAACATTTCCATGTAAACACTGATAGTCTCGAGTATAGGTCATGGGTTTGATGTAATAACTTCGACTTCGAAAGAAATACCAAATGTTTTCTCTTTGTCCAAACAGAACAACCCAAACCTTTTCTGAAATGACTGTTTTTTATATCCACGTTAAGATTATGGATTGGATCATTGGCAGATATTAATATACAGTTATGCATTCTCTTTTATTTGTCTTTGTTCTAATCAGAACAACCTAAACCTTTTGGAATGACTATTTTTATATTCACGTTATGATTTCAGGTTCGATCATTGTCAGATGTTATAATACAGTGATGTCTTCTCTTTTATATCTCATCAGAACAACCCAAACCAAACACGAGATGGCAATATTTGAGTGACTTTCACACTTTGGATCGAGAAATCCGCCTTCCACTAAGTCAAAGGCCCAGAATGGTTGAGGTACTCGACTCGTAATCTGAGGGTCGCGGGTTTGAATCCCGTCATACCAAACATACTCACCCTTCAAACGTGGGGCATTATAATGTGACGGTCAATACACTATTTGTTGTAAAAGGGTAGCTCGAGAGTTTGCTGTGGGTGGAGATAACTAACTGTTTTCCTCTAGTCTTATACTGCTATATTAGGGACGGCTAGCGCAGATAGCCCTCGTGTTTGTAAACAGACAAAGTAAATAAAGTATCCATTTCATCTGATATCAGAAGTTTTTTTTTAATTCTTCTCACATCAACATGAGAAAAAAAAAATAATCAGCTCAGAAACGATGGATATATTTAATGTTGTTGTTTTTTCATATTAACGTCAGCGCAAGAAATAGGAGAAAGTAATATTTTCTGGGGAAATATAAGTACTTGTAATTTTATTTGTTTATAATACTATTTACCCTACCTGCGCGGTACATACAAGAAAACTGGTTGTTGTACCTAATAAAATCTTATCTGCGCTTCTACTGTACAGTTTCAGTTATAATCGGATTACGAATTTCTTTTTTTTTTTTTTTTTTGGTGCTCTGCGTTTGTTCTACCTCCTAGATTAATTCGGATACGATCAATTTTTCTTGGGATGTACTTGTAGAGGGATGGGTGTGTGGAGAAACAGAGTGATTAGTTAGTGTCTTAGGCAACATAAGAAACAACACGGAATAGCTGGAGGTATAAGAGAAAGAACGACCCAAGATGGCTGCCACCTGCAAAGTATCCTCTGTCTGATCAATACGACAACGTTACACTCAGATCAGTAGAATGTTCTTGAATGTTTCTACTCATAACAAGAAAAATCTAACACTTAAACACCGTCATCTGCTCTCACTCGACCCATATGAAGTTTATAAGGCTTAAATTAACAGTTCCAGTCCGTCGATGAACACAGAATAGATAGCCCATTGTATAGCTCTGCAATTAACAAGAAATAACAACTACAATAGTAACAATAATAATACCACTATAATATATTCACGTGTTAACATGAATTTCTGGGTTATAAATGTTTCGTTTTAGTTGGTGCAACCTCTACGACAAAGTATTTTTTATTGTTTTGTTGATATGCGTCTCAGAATAAAGATCTTGGAGCCTAGTTGTAGTTAGAAGTGAATCATCACAATGTACAATATGCCAAGAGTTACTTTAGTGCCTGAAAAATATCCATAAACACCAGTAACTAGGAACTATTTTAAACAATCGTATTGTTGAGAACTCAGATTTGGAACGAATTCCTTCAGCTGCTGGTAGGCGCACCAGTAAACACATCACGAAGCTCTTCTGTGGGGTAGGTGTATATATATCAGGCTTAGAAGGTGCGAGAGAGACTGTCGAATAGAGAATAACTTTGCAAAACGTCACCACAAGGGTAGGAAATCTAGTGTTCTGTGTCCACGACAACATGTGATACACGAATGAGGTTTATTATCAGGTTTATTAATCTCACGGTCTGGCCTGGCATAAATTTTTAAAACAAATGATTTTCTTAATGTTAAGCAACTCCCCTAGTGGTTGTAAGGATTAGTATATTTGGTGCGACGGGGTTTTGAACCCGTGGTTTACGAGTCGAACGCCTTAACCTTCCTGACCTCATAGAGATTTTCTTTTCGGAAGAGTTTTGTTTTCGGTTCAGTATTTTGTTATCGAATATTATGTATATCAGGTTATAAAGCTAACCAGAATTTCAGGTTCATCATGTCGCTCTACTGATAACGTGAAGTTCGCCAAATATGTTCGCTCTTTCTGCTATGGGGACGTTATAAACCGTCAATCAATCCCACAATTTTTTGGTAAAAGAGTAGCTCAAGAGTTGGAGGCGGGTGGTAATGATTAGCTACCTTTCTTCTAGTCTTACATTACTAAATTAAAGACGGCTAGCGCAGATAGCCCTCGTGTAGCTTTGCGCACAAATTTAGGCCCTCTACTCAGTTACTTTATTACATCATTGAACAGAATATATAAATATATATGTTTTAATAAATAACTTTAATGGTAGTCCAGTGACAAAACTAGTTATTTTGTAGATTTTATAAGAAGAAAACAAACTTTTTAGATTGCCAATAATCATTGTGTCAATGGAAGCTCATTCACATATTTTATCTGATTCACGCTGATACATAGTTTAGTATGATCAAGAAAATTATTTTTATACGCCCGAGTACTTGTTGATAACATTATTAATTTTGTTACTTGGTGCATAGAGCCCCTCCCCCCAGTGGCACAGCGATGTGTCTGTGGACTTACAACGTTATAATCTAGATTTCGATACCCGTAGTGGTCAGATCATCTGTAGCTTTATGCTTAACTTCAGACATATAGAGTGTTTATGGAGCGCTAACAATGGCTGTTTTTCATATTATTTCACGATCATGCTAGAATGGCTTTAAATTTAATGAATCTGAAAACACATTCATTGTCAAGCTAGCGTTCACGTTTTTGTGAAATTGTAATCGTTAATTCATCAGAACGCACCCAATCGTCGGGCTGCGACGATTACGGACTTTTGTAACCAGTTTGCCTCGTAACCGAACCGTAACCGGTTAATCGTACTATATTGCCCAGCTCTCAAAACGTTGGTAAAGAGTAGCCCAAGCGTTGACGGCGGGTGGTGATGACTAGCTGCCTTCCCCTAGTCTTACACTGCTAAATTAGGGACGGCTAGTACAGATAGCCCTCGAGTAGCTTTGTGCGAAATTCAAAAAACAACAACAACTGTTTGTTTGTTGTTTGTTTAATAAAATTTGTTGTGTTTTTTGAATAGTTTTTGTATTATCATTTAGAACATGAATAACAACTTTCAATGACCACCTGCCGGTAGTCTGCCACCTGGTCAGGACACTGAGGACAGTCAGCAAAAAAGTTCATGGATCTGCAGTTCGCAATTTTGCATAATACACAGCAAACTTCCGGCGGGGGATCATGTGGGTCTCTCCTCTTCTGTCGGTGTCAGAAGAATCGTTCTTTTCAAGACAGAGAAGAAAAAAAAATAGTGGGATTGACCGACACATTATAACGCCTCCACGGCTGAAAGGGCGAGCATGTTTGGCGCGACCGGAATGCGAACCCGCGACCTTCAGGTTACGAGTCGCACGCCTTAACACGCTTGGCCATGCCGGGCCTTTGCTTTTACACCAAAAGTTAATATTCTGAATTACCAATATGACTGGCTATTGCAAACCAAGCAAATTCAAACAAGTCCTATGAATATTAGTTGAAAACGTTCCTGAAAACAATAAAACAGCAACAGTCGGCTGACATAAACTCATCAATTGCCATGAACATTTAGAACAAAAAAAAATTAATTAGGCTCATCCCTGGAACTTGAATTATTGTCATGAGAGCTCCGGGCTGTTGTCAGACTGTCTACTTCCACGGTAGTAGATCCACCAAGGGCGGCAGCCAGAGGCCGAGCTCGGACGAAACGTCAGTCGCCGGGATACACAAAATCTTCTTAGCTAATGCAGCTAACCTCGGAAATTTGTTCTCTTGAATCCTCCGCCAGCCTAGTGGATCAGAGGTGGAGATCGGCTCAGATAGATATGCTTCCAATTCGAGCTCAATGGATGTATAGGGGCGATTGGGCTGTATCACCTTGGATACAGACAAACAGGCTCTCTGTCGTTTGTGGCTCCACTGGTTGTTGTGTGAACGAAATGTTTAGGTTTTCCTGTTCGTGGGTGGCGTCTTGCTCTGATATGCTGTCACGGAGTAGTTGTTCCTTCAGATAATCCTCTACCCTATCTCTCAGGGCATATGGAAAGAAACTCAGCCGTTTGTAGCAAGGGTCCAATATTGCAGCGAGGGACCACAATCCTGGTTCAGTGGTCGGAACCCCGGAGTTGTCTACCTGAAATCGAGTCAACTTTCCTTGCACGATTCTTGCTTTCAGCGTTGTCAGCACATCTGCATCCATTTCTTGAAGGCCCTGAGAACCCTAACCTTCATGTAACCTGGTCAGTATATGCTTGAGTACAGTGTAAATGCTGCTCGATGTGGGAATTTTCTCCTTTGTCAGTAGCTCGGTCGCCGGTGCAAGAGGACCTCTACTGCCCCTTCCATCACACTACACATGGCATCGTCAAACACCAAGCTGGCACGATCTTTGCTTTTGTTATGCTTTCATCGTAAAGCACTGCCACAAGAGATACACGGAGGTGAAGAGGTCGCGTTAACATTTGATATGTGAAATTCCACTTTGTGGCAACTTCTTTATGAGCATACGAGGTTCAACACCGATTTTTTTTGTGGTCATGCAAGGCTTGGGTAGCTACAGTGGACCGGTCGAAATGGCTTACACAACGTCTGGCTGCAGCAAGAACTTTGGCGATGTTGGGTTCCTTAAGAGCATCAGTGATAGCTAGCTGTAAGCTATGTGAGAAACAAAACATATGTTCTAATTTGGCCTCCTTCGCAGCGACTTTCATGTTGGACGCATTGTCCGTAACTAGGGCAGAGATAGCATCAAGCCCAAACTCAGCAGCAATATCTGTGACATGTTGTGCTATGTTCACCACTGTATGGCGGTCATCTATTGCCCGAGTAGCAACAACTTTGGTCTTGAGTTTCCACTCCGCAGTCAAAAAATGGCAAGTAAGCGTAATGAACGGCTTCATCTTCAAGTTGGTCCACAGGTCAGTTGTTATAGCAACTGTTTTCCCTGACATTTCTTCCACAACTTTTGCTTTGCACTCTTGATATGCTGAGGCTAAGTAGCTATTTATTGTCTTTCGACTAGGCACGTGGTCCTGGCTGTTCATTTTTGAACAAAAATTCCTAAAATCTTCACCTTCTGCGATGCTCGTTAATCTAATATCTATTGCGCACATGAGGGCTAAAGCCCTTGTAATTTCTTCCACCTTCTCCTTGCCCAGAGCTCTCACGGATGTATGCCAGCCTTTTGAAGACGTTTTCCAGCCACAGGCCCATCTTTTTCACTCAAATCTAAACGTTTGTGCACATGTTTCATATGGTTCCGGATTGCGGATGTGCCACTACTACAGGACAAAGCTGCTTTGCACAACCTGCATACTGTTTTTTCTTCCCATCTGTCAAGTTAAAATGATCCCAGATAATAGATCTCTGACCACTTTTTTCGCCAGATGACATCGTGCGTTTATAGGCCGTTCAAGTAATCAGATATCAAAATAGGAATTTGCGCGTGACGGCCGCACCGAACGTCAACAAAAACTCTAAAGGCTTTCAACAACAACGAAAATTCAACCAAACAAAAAGGCAAGCAGTTCGTAAAATCGCGATAGGCAAACATACCAATGTCAAGGTCAAACAATGGAATATTCACATGTCGATAATCGTATTGTTTTCCCTCGTTTATTTTTCTCGGAATAAAATCTTAGATTAACCGGTTAGGAAATCCGTAACCGGTTAAGAGTAGTAACCGAACTGTAACCGGTTAATCGTGTAATCGTCACAGCCCTACCTTTCAGCCGTGGAGGCGTTATAATGCGACGGTCAATCCCACTATTCGTTGGTAAAAGAGTAGCCCAAGAGTTGGCGGTGGGTGGTGATGACTAGCTGCCTTCCCTCTAGTATTACACTGCTAAATTAAAGACGGCTAGCGCAGATAGCCCTCGTGTAGCTTTGCGCACAAATTTAGGCCCTCTACTCAGTAACTTTATTACATCATTGAACAGAATATATAAATATATATATGTTTTAATAAATAACTTTAATGGTAGTCCAGTGACAAAACTAGTTATTTTGTAGATTTTACAAGTAGAAAACAAACTTTCTGGATTGCCAATAATCATTGGGAAGCTCATTCACATATTTTATCTGATTCACACTGATACATAGTTTAGTATGATCTAGAAAATTATTTTTATACGCCAGAGTACTTGTTGATAACATTATTAATTTTGTTACTTGGTGCATAGAGCCCCCTCTCCCAGTGGCACAGCGATGTGTCTGTGGACTTGCAACGTTATAATCTAGATTTCGATACCCGTAGTGGTCAGATCATCTGTAGCTTTGTGCTTAACTTCAAACATATAGCGTGTCTATGGAGCGCTAACAAAGGCTGTTTTTCATACTATTTCACAATCGTGCTAGAATGGCTTTAAATTTAATGATTCTGAAAACACATTCATTGTCAAGCTAGCGTTCACGTTTTTGTGAAATTGTAATCGATAATTCATCAGAACGCACCCGATCCGGCTTTCAGACGTGGTGGCGTTATAATGTGACGGTCAATTCCACTATTCGTTGGTAAAAGAGTAGCCCAATAGTTGGCTGTGGGTGGTGATGACAAGCTGCCTTCTCTCTAGTCTTACACTGCTAAATCAGGGATGGCTAGCGCAGATAGCCCTCGAGTAGCTTTGTGCGAAATTAAAAAACAAACAAACAAACATGAGTATTTTTAGTTATTAATAAGGTCATTTAAACAACTTCGACCTACTTTTATGCGGATGAACACACTGTCACCTACAAATGCTTGTTTAGTGTGTGTTTTTAAACACACCTCCACCAAGGAGAAACGAACCGCTGATTTTAACCTTGTAAATGCACAGACTTACCGCTGTACTAGCGGTGGCGCTCCATTATAGTATGAAAATTGATAGTTACAGTAGATTGAAACTCGGCATGGCAAGTGTGCTCAGGCGTTCGTCTCGTAATCCGAGGGTCGGGGGTTCGAATCCCGGTCGCACCAAACATACTCGCTCTCTCAGCCGTGGGGGCGTTATAATGTAACGGTCAATCCCACTATTCGTTGGTAAAAAGAGTAGCCCAAGAGTGGCGGTGGATGGTGATGACCAGCTGCCTTCCCTCTAGTCTTACACTGCTGAATTACGCACAGCTAGCATAGATAGCCCTCAAGTAGCCTTGTGCGAATTCCAAAACAAACAAACAATACAGTGGATGGTGGTTCAGAGTTATATTAGTTATTTTGAATAACTGGTTGGGTCCCTTCACTCTAGTATTACTTCTCTGCCAGGCTACTAATTAGTTCCTTACCTTCATATTTAGGGTTGGAATGCCAATTTCAGGAAGTAAGTTTATCTTACTTACCCCCAAATGGTGATATGTTATTATTTTGATTTCTTCTTCTTTACTTTAGAGAGCAGTCACTTTCCCACAATTGTTTGCTGGAAGTAAAGGGTGATTTAGATGTGGAACACCCACATCTCGCTCTCCTAATTTCAATTGATTTTAATTATTTTATTGCTCTTGAATTTCTTCATGTGAGACTGGCGAGTGGAGGTTAAAACTGACAGTCAGTGTTTCCAACCACAATGTGGTTTCTACGTCATCAGTCAGAGTTTCCAACCACAATGTAGGTTCGACGTCATCAGTCACCTTCAAAATCTAAAGTACAGTTTATATATCACATTATAGCCTGTATCCTTGGGATCCTTTTAATTGGTGCAGCGTCTTTGATTTTTGTTCGGATTTATTTTTGTGTTTATTACAAAAATATGTTATACAATATATTAATTATAGAAATGTAAACTAATTTGTTATCGATAAGTGCTATACCTATGAAACGTTATAAATGCAAAACTATCCCATGTAAATTAAATGTAGAACTGTTTGTTTATTTTTGTTTAAAGTTAGCTACACAAATACACAATGGGCTATCTGTGGCTGCCCATCACGCTTACCTAAACTTATTTTCTAGCATTATAAATCCGCAGAAATATAGAAGTGAAAGTCATTGAGTCATTGTTTAAGTAACACATACCGGCATAAAACATAGTGGAGTTTTATACAAGTAAAAAAAATAACGTATTTAAAAATGTAAAATATTCCATATATCTGAAATCTTATTTTATAATAGAGTAAAACTACATTCACTAAAATCATAGTGTGTTGTTGTTTTCAATCAGAAGATACTTTTAAAGTGACTCTAAAAGCGAAAACTATAAATCTAGTGTTATGATATAAAAAGATCAATGTTGACACTTCGTCTTGTGGTGATGGCATCACTTCTAGCAGCACGCCCTCTGACATTAGTGACATGATCATATTATGCTGCCTGATAACATCCTCGTTTTTGGAAAAACATGGGTTTTCATATTAAGTATTTGAAAAGAAAATTGATATTAATTTTGGTTATTACTCCAACTTGTATATTAATTAATTTAATTTTGCATATCACATACATATCCATCACCTGATTAATTTATTAACATTTAATTAAATAAAGTATTACTTTGATATTAATTAAGAATTTGCACTTCACCATATAGTAATCACATTATTAATTAATTGCTCACATCTCTGATGATTCCTGGGCAATGGTCATAATCTATCTGATATCTTCTTTGCTCTTATGTGTCCTGGCACAGTCAACTCGTGAATTTGTTCCATCAGTTGAGTCCTGTATTCTGTTGTTTTGATTTGCTGCACTTCCCCAGGATAATTTCTCTGTTTGATTTGGTGCAGCAATTCCTTCTAATACTCTGCTCTATTTTTCCCCATATTTTGTCACAAAGATTGTGCAGTGAAAAGTGTTTCTTTTACGCTTCCTTCAATTCCTGCAAACCTACATTCGTGATATCATATTTTGACCTTTGTAAGATGTTCGTGTTATGTTTGCTCTTATTTTCTTGAGTTCTATTGGTGACTGCCAGTGCTTCTTCGTTTATATATATACATGTTTTTCATACATATAGTCTTTGGTAGGTCTGACATAGCACTCCCTTTTGTTTCTCTATTCTGTTGGTACCATCTCCTTTGTCTTCTGTTAAATTTTCTCCCAGGTATTGTCCCAAAGTTTCTGCAATGGAAGGACATTCTTTTATTATTTCTTCAGTTCCTACAAACCTACATTCGGGATGTCCCCTTTTTGACACTTGTAAGGCCTTGATGTCTTGCTTGCTCTTCTTTTCTTGACCACTAGTGGTGACCACCAATGGTTCATCAATCTTCTTTCGGTCTGGTATTTGAGTTTCTACTAGCTGGTATGTTTTAAACAATTTGGTCAAATGTGGATGTTTTATACTGTTGTCTCCAGGTCTCCCACATAATATAATGCATTTATCTTTATTTTCTTATGGGACACTTTCTCATTGTCCCATCAATAAGTACACACACACACACTCACATGTATAGTTTGCCTTTCATTTGGTCATAATATAGTAGACTGGTTCTCACTACTGCAAACAATTTCTTGTAGACACTTCATTCTTTTGTCCCCAACATATTCTTCATTCACTGGCATGTTGTGATTTGCTAGTACTTCTGAATATCTGTAACATGCTCCAATCACTATTGGCACTGTTGATCCATTTGTTAACTTAAATTGATTGTTATTCATGTACTGATTAACCATGGGAATGGAACTTCCTTCTTATAGTAAATCTGGCATCTTTTATTGATTCTCTTTCTTTTGGCAGCAGCATCTGACAGTCAAACTTTCTAGTTTGTTAACAACACCATCTATAGAAGTTGTTATAGCAGCTTTATACTGAGATTTCTGCTGTAGCTTGTTAGTAATGGACTTCCATTCCTTCGCAACGTTACATATTTTATAACAAATATAACATTTCTTTACCCATTTGTCTCTTAACCCCATGTAACCTTTGGTAGACTCCTGTTTCTAGTCAACTACCAGTTTTTGTTTTAAATAATAATCTCTTCAAAATAAGACAAACGTATGTACAAAAATTATTTACACCATGAAATGTCACAGTTGTATCCCAAACTCTAAATAATTAGTCTTTATTTTCAAATATCCACTTGGGCTGATTCAATTACCTAAGAATATAATTGACAATATAAACTATTTTACTCACAGTACTATTAGTAAATTATTCACTCAGTAAGTACCCCATGAGTTACAACAGTTGTATCATAACTTTAAAAATTGCCTACTTCTCATCAAAATCCACAGAGAATGGTTCAATTAAAAAAGATCCGCCTTTTACAATACAAATTATTATATTTATTAAACTTTGAAACTAACTTTATCATATCGCTGGATATGGTTAATTATTCTCACACCAGCTAACTTCACGTTTTCTCTCATTGACTAATTTTCTGAGAAAAGAACAATTTTTCGCAATCTAGCTCACAGTAGGTTGATAGCCCATATATTTATAAATTGTTCATTGAAGCCTCAAACTTTCTGCAAACTACACAGTGACGTTTGAGTGTAACAACACAAACTTGAGTTAACATCAAAAATACAGTAACTTGGCGTCAATAATTGACTCACACAATGTACGACTCTTACCACGTTGGACCCGGCATGGCTAAGCGTGTTGAGGCGTGCGACTTGTAATCTGAGGGTCGCGGATTCGCATCCCCCTCGCGCCAAACATGCTCGCCATTTCAGCCGTGGGGGCGTTATAATGTACGGTCAATCCCACTATTCGTTGATAAAAGAGTAGCCGAAGAGTTGGCGGTCGGGTGGTGATGACTAGCTGCCTTCCTTCTCGTCTTACACTGCTAAATTAGGGACGGCTAGCACAAAACTACTCGAAGGCTATCAACGTGGTAAGTTTGTTTGTTCCCCACGTCATACAACCAAACTTAAATAATCACTTTCAACACTCTTGATATGATTTTTTTTAATCATTAAATATTAACTCACCAAATAAATTAAATATTAACTATTAAACTAAACAGTTTTGCATATCCAAAAAATATTAATTACTGATTTGAAATCATTCTTTCCCCAACTTGTGTGTCGACAGTGAAGTTATAATTTATAAAGTTTCTGTAATAAATAATCATTTTCTTTGAAACAAACATGGATTTTTAAAGCGATAAAACAGGCAATTTTAAATACTCTATAACTTTTATTTTCTATTTACATACATTTTATTTTAATTTGTTTATCGATGTGAAGTTTGTGAAAATTCGGGACAAGAAAACATAAATCGAGTTCCACAGTCTCTTATTAGTGAAGAAAATCGTCTGATCATAGAAGTTCTTCTATTGTTGTCTTGCATCTGGCTTTCTAATTCGGTTAAACACTAGTCAAAAAATTATTGTGGATCTAAATATGTTTCAGGAGCTTACGTTTCTCAATTTTTCTATCTACTCTAGTCCTCTGAAGATTCTGACTCTGATGATTTTCTTTCATGAAACAAATCTCGCATTTCTTTAAAGTAAAGAGGTCTCTTTGATTTATATTTCGTAAATTTGTTGTGACGTCTACAATGTGAAGGTACCTCCTTCCTTTCAGTTAACAGAGTTTCCGATATATATGAGAATATTGGTTGATAATAATGAGGCTGTGTTGATATAAAATATTTGGCATGTGATCCTTCAAGACTCGTGATAATGTTTGTTATTTTACTTGTGGCATTACTATTTTGAATGTTCTTCCTATTTGTAAAAACATTCGCCTTTGTTTCTTTCTAAAAATAACAAGAATCAGGATAGGTTGATGTTAGTTATCATTATACAGAAATTACCTCCTGGAAATTAATACAATTAAACTACCGATAACTGGGCTTTATAATTTTAGTGGATATCAATTAAAATATGTTTTCGAACAACACTTTTATTGAAATATCCAAATTTTGAGCAAACTGATCGACTCTCTATATTGATTTCTAACAAGTGAAAAGAGAAGGTAATGTTTATCTTATGCATATCGAAATATTTAAAACTTTACTTCGGGGAAAACTCTGCAGAAAGTATGATATGTCTGCAGTACTAAACAGAACAAAATGTAAACAATTACTAACAAGCGTTATTAGAAATTTGAGAATTTCAAAAATAATCAAACTAAAAAAGAAATTGAAATAAAAAAACGTTGGTACTAACAACTATACTTTTAAGAATGATAAATTGCTTGATGTATATTTTAATTTAGTTGCTGCAATTATCGAGAATTTCACTCTACGTTGTTTTTGTTGGTTTTTTTATCAGAAAACTTCAAAACGGACCATCTGTGTCTGCTCACCAAACAATTTTTTACACTTAAAACTAAAACCAAACACATTTTTACAGTTAAAACTATAACAAAACAACTTTTTACACGTAAAACTATAACAAAACATCTTTTTACACTTAAAACTCAAACCAAACACCTTTTACACTTTGATACCAGACTTTTAGAGTTATAAGTCTTCGTTCGTATTACTGGGCTCCACCAGATGTCCTTAATCTATGGGTGCCTTTGTATTTAAAATTCGAATATTTTAATATTTGTTTGGAAGCAGTTTAACGTCGAGATGGCACTGTGAAATTCATCAATATCGATTTGAACGAAAGCGCAAAAAGAATACGAACACGACAATTCTGTTCCGATCTAAATCACAAAACTGATCCTAAACAATTCTGGACACACTTGAAAAGATTTACAAACACAGGAACAACAAACACAGTATATCCACCACTTGAACTGGATGGAGAAACAGCATACACTAACACAGAAAAATCCGAGATATTTAAAAAAACACCTAGAAAACAAGTTCAAAACACATCATGAACCAGACATGAACAGATACTTCTTTAATACAGTTAACAGCTTTATTGATCACAACAGAAGCATTTTTACACCTAAATTTCCAGTCAACACTATTATACACCAAGAAAAAACAAAAGACTGGAGCACTCATTAACTGATTAAACATATCACTGTAACAGAAGTCGTAACTGCTATTAACAACACAAAAAACAAAGCCCTGGTGAAGATGGTATTCAAGCTATCCTCCTAAAACACGGCACTCAGAGATTATATGAACTCCTAACAGCTTTATTTAATCTATCACTATCAGCAGGACATATCCCCGTTTCTTGGAAGGAAACAATAATTTTAATGTTCCAGAAAGAAGGAAAGTCAGCGAATAAACCAAACAACTACCGCCCGATTAGCTTAACCAGTTGTATTGGCAAAGTATTAGAGAGGATAATTAGTAATCGTCTGTCAGTATACTAAGAAGAAAATTCAAAATTACCAGAAATTCAAAACGGATTTCGAAAAAACCGCCAAACTACAAATCACCTGATTCGACTTACAGAATCAATTACCGACAGCTTCAACAAAAAAGAATGCACTGTAGCTTGCTTTCAAGACATTGAGAAAGCTTTTGACACAGTGTGGCATAATGGTTTACGTCATAGATTACATGAAATGGCATTACCCCAGGAAACTATTCGCTGGCTGTCCAACTTCCTGGAAAACAGCATGTGCAAAGTAAATGTGAATGGGGCCCACTCATGGTCCTTTTCACCCGAAGCAATAGTCCCGCAGGAAGGGGTTGTTAGCTCTATATTATTTATCATGTATGTGAGTAATATGCCTCTGTCGGACCTAAATTAGGTTTTGCATCACAGTTCGCTGACGATGTGGCAGTCTGGAAAAGTGCCCCACTCCGTCAATAGCAGCAACGAACCTACAACCAATTATAAATAGCATCAAAGAATACTGCCAGAAATACAGAATCAAAATCAATATTCCGAAAACCCAAGTGATACTATTCAGCAGACTGAACAAGCTGAAAAAAGATCCACCAAAGTTCTACATGAATGGATCACTTTTACTGACTGCCACATCTGCTAAATTTCTAGGTCTAACATACGACTCAAAGTTAACGTGGTTACCGCACACTAAAAATATAATGAAACGAGTCTGGAAAAGAGCAAACTATGCAAGAAGTCTTTCAGGTAAAAAACCAAGGAACATCTCCAGGTAATATACTCAAAATCTACAAAACGTACATTAGACCCGTAATAGAATATGCATCACTGGATTAACATAGCACCCACACATTTACAGAATCTTCAACGAATACAAAATTCAGTTCTAACTTCGGCATATAAAGTACCACAAAGCACTTCATCCACATTTATGCACAAATATGCAAACATAGACACAATATCTGAAAGACTCTTGCATAATTCTCTAAACTATTTGAATAAGAATAACTTAATGTGTGATCTCGACAGATACCACGTACGTGATGTAAATAGTCCTAAATACCTCTCCCCCTTTTAACATGTATTTACGAAATGTTACTCAAGCTGGCCACCTTGCACTAGACAATTAATTTTTTTAATCTATTTATTTATTATTTTTATTTTATTTTATTTTATTATTTTTATTTTATTTTATTTTATTTTATTATTTTTATTTTATTTTATTTTATTATTTTTTTATTACTATTATTGTTACTACAAGTAGTAGTAGCATTTCTCTGTGGAGAAAAACAACAAGGAGAAAAATTACAAAAAAAAGACTTTTCTTGTGCGACCATGCATGGACTGTGCCCTGAAATGGGCCTGAGTACGATATTATACTTTTCTCAGGTCCTAAGCTTAAAAATAAAAATCCTTACGTCAGACGCTATCAATGTTCGGGAGGGAGGAAGAGGTCTGATGTACCTGACCCTTCTGGGTATTTAATATCGATACCCTAATACCCACACGGTGAAACTCAAACACGACAATGATGATGCTTCATAAAAAGTAAAATAAAATACATTTTTACTCTATGTGGTGCATAAATGAGTCCAGTGTTTTTAATTAGAAAGTTTCTAGCCAGCATAAATGTAAACTTGTTCGATAATTTCTGCTGTTTAAAATCTTGGCATGACGAAAGGGGTGTTTGAACATCAGATAAGACACATCAAAGTTCTACAGTTATCCAAGCAAAGAAGATTTGGCTAATGCCGGTTTGTTAAACAGCAAAAGAAAATAAGCAAATATTCATGTCCCGGCATGGCCAGGTGGTTAAGGCGCTCGGCTAGTAATCCGAAGGTCGTGAGCTCGAATCACCGTCACACAAGAGTTGGCGGTGGGTGGTGATGACTGGCTGCCTTCTCTCTTGCCTTACACTACTAAATTAGCAGTTGTAGTATATGAAGGATGGAAGTCCTCACATTATACATCATACGTATATATGTCTCTCTACTACTAAATGGAATGAGTACAACCCAACTTCACGAGGTAATGACTCATAAATAGAGTCATGCAGTACAAATCTATAGAACAAACATTTATTAAAGGCTTGAAGACGGCTTGAATGGTAATGAAGAAAATACTCTTATATACCAGCGCAAGTACTAGTCCCCTGGACGAAATTTACGTAAATTCATAATTAATGAAAAGTTATTTAACGACATGAAGAATTGTCTCCCTTATATGTACTCCCTTTTATGTAACCAGATCAATGAAAACCATGAGATAAAATACTGATAAAACGCCTTCCTTTCCCCGTAGCGGGATTAGAACCATAATTTGAAACAGCTTCTATCCAAGTGGAACGGTTTTAAAATGGTCATATTAGAAGCATCTTTCATATACTTTCCCAAATGTTAATACAGTAGAAAATATGTAATTTTACAATTTTGTTGTTCATACATTTCACTTTATTCTTTGAGTACATAGATTAACAAGAATATCAGGTTATACTTTTGTTGCTAAGCGACATGGCATCAAGTTGTTGTTGTATACCTATAACAAGTCAAGATTCATCCGTAACTGTGTCAATAACTGTGAAAATACATGACTCATAAACAGAGCCAATAGAGTACAACAATTTCGAAAATGTTTTGAGATGGCTGCAATGATAAAGAAGAAACCTGTATTATATGTATATATCTACATACAACGTCTCGAGAAGCTAGTTATCAAGTATCCATTTAAACCGACTACAATTTCCTTCTAAAATCGATACCATTAAATTGAAACGTTTCTTATAAGGTGGAAGATTAGAGTGTAAAGTTTATAGCCTTAATACATTATATTTATAACGGTGTCTAAACTTCATGCAGAACACCAGCATAAAATGTATAGAAAGTAAGTAAACATATGTGACTGAAGGTATATTACATTCTTGTTATGTTCGTCTATTTGTGCTCTACCCACCACGACTATCGGTAGCCGGTTTCTAGCGTTGTAAGTCCCAGACACTCGGTATGAAATGTGATGACATTTCCCGTTATCACAATACTTACTTTAGGAAGATGAAAATTCTGGACTTTTTTGGCCCTCTTCTCTTTTACACTTTTACATTTTCTCTTATCATCTCTATTAACAGGTTGGTCTTCATCATTTTGTGGTACAAGTGAATATTTAATTTTTTTTCTATCATCTTTATTTGTATGGTCTTCTGTGTCAGGTGATTTTAGTGTTTTACATCTACAACACTTCCAAATAATGACACTACAAAAGAAAAGCGCTAATAAATAACATGGATGATTTAATTTGACTCTTATTTGTACATCAGTGTTATGTCAATTAAAAATGGAATATAATTATAATCTAGAAATAATAATATTTAACAACGACAGCCACAGGGACGTTCTCTCCCAGTGGAACGTCAGTAAGTGTATGAACATATAACACTAAAATAGGCGGGTTCAGTTCCCCACGGTGGACATGACAAGTTGACCCCTGCTGCATCTCTTTAAAATAATGTTAACAAATGTAAACAGGAATAAAATGTTATAGCTTATGAGGGATAATTGAATAATTATTATACTCGCTGATAAATTTCAATTTTAAGACCATATTGAAATAAACTGAAAATCATTACTTAGTTAAAGAACTTTTGAATGAAAATGCCTTTATATTTAACTCAAGTACTGAATTGTAATAATTTAGGTTACCTATATTTTACACGTTTCAATTTCAAGTATTTCTACTGACACGCACAGTACCTTATTGTATTTACCTATAAAAAACAGGTTGAACAATAACATACTTACAAGGAATGTTTTTCATCAGAAGAACTTGTAATATTGTAAAAAGTGATCCACAATTTAAGCTTTAAGTGAATCTCCACACTTAAAATACACTTTATTGTAAACTAATGATGCTAATTTCCCCTTATATATTTATTTTTAATGCAAGCGTTTGTAACCTTTTGATTATTTATCATTCTAATTAAAATAAAGTAACTAATATTTTTTTTAATTCTCAGCCCCTTTAAATTCATTATTATGTATATACACACATGGTTCAACTATTAATAACATAGAAATTATATTAAGATCTATTCAACAAAACATAAAAATATACTGTTTTGTTCTTACCTTAAAAAATTAACAAAAGTGGTATTCCTACTGCAGCAGTTACCAATGGAATCGTATGTTTTAACATGGATGGTGCTGAAATGGAAAAATACAAGTTAAAAAGAAAGTTAGTTAAGTGCAATTTGTTTTTGTTATATGATAGTATTGGAGGAGGCTACGTTTCATTTGGTATACTTACAGTGAAAGTAACAAGATAACCACAGCGTTCTGTGTTACTGGAATCGAAAAAGTTCCATTCTTTATTCAAACACGTATAAGTTTAATGCGCATGGATAAAACAGTACAGGTAAAGAAGTGTAAAGTATCACTTTAAATTAACTTTCTTCCTTGATAATCCAAGTAAAGATATTTACTTATCATATCTTATGACCACAAAATACACTGACGGTGTTTTCATATCAAATTAGGGTGATCATTTGATGCGTCACGTGACTGACCGCCATTACATCAGTTATATATATTCGTAACAAGACAAAAGGCAAATGTAACGAGTTCTCAGACTTCCAAGAATGTATGATTGTCGACACTGACTTACTAGCAATTTGTAAACTGAATACTGTTTATATGTTTCACTATTCAAAGAAATCTCTAATTAGTGTCTAAATGAACTACAAACGAAAGAGAATATATTGGAAAACTATCGGTAACAATTCAAAGGTAAAGTACATGGACGGTCTTTTGTTGTAAACTAATGTAAAACTCTGCTCTAGTCAACCAGTTTTTATAAAATTGTTAAGATTTAAATAATACAACAATACTAGGAGGAGGAAAATACTTATGGCATATAATTACTGGTCCAAAAACTTACTTCAGACAACAGAAAAGCTCAAACTGTGAACAGTGAATTAGTGGGAATGATAGACATGGTTTGGTGAATCATGTTTTACCTGAGTTGCTATGAGTGGTGAAATGGTAAGATATTTATTATTTAGAATAGAAAATAATGTCCACAATGTACTGGAATATTATAAGAGATCGGGTCTTCACACATTACTACATTTTTACCTTCATGAATAAGGGATTGAAGAAATTTAATGGGAAGAAAGAACAACACGCGTCAACACAAACATCGTCACAGTAATATTTTTCCATCACGACATTTTGTCACCAACCTTACCACACTTATTATCTCACGTTAAAGGTACGTTTTACGTAATCTTATATGTAGCATAACTTACTTTTCCTTGGAGAAGGAACGTATGTTTCTTCCTCCGTTCCTGGTTGACTTGGATCTAAGAAAAAAGCTTGAAATGTTTACAATGTTAACAATTAAAAATAAAATAATGGATGAAGTATATAATAACTAATTTACTGCTTAGTTTGTTCGAAACAGTTTTTCCTTTTTCGATTTATTTAAAAATTAAAATTCACAACTACTGGTCACACATATAAACGCTTTGAAGGAAAGCACAACTTACAACACAGGTTATGTCTCAGTGTGAGTCCTTCAGGACATTGGTAGTTTTCACTTGGTTGTACGCATGCTAAAATAAAGTATAAGATGGTTCGTAGTTCAAGTATTGTTGACATAAGAAATAATATTTTTGCACTGTTTATTTGTAATTTAGCACAACACTACATCATGGGCTATCTATGCTCTGCCCATCACGGATATCGAAACCTGGTTTCTAGCATTGGAAGCACGCAAACAGTTTGCTGGGCCACTTGGGGAATTTTTGACCTGATATGACACTTTAGGCTCATAACAAATTATTAACTACTTTTCTTCGTGAAAGCTCATACATTGGAAATCCTGTAAGGTATGAACGAAATCTAACAAATATAGTTGATGGCTTATCTTGCTCTTTATCTATTGTATCGTAAGTCACAGAAGGTTTCAAATCAATGTATTTTCATAATTAATAGTAAATAAGGATTTACAATGCTAAAGTTAAGGGTTCGATTTCCCCTCGGTATGTACAGCGGATATTCCTTTGTTGCTTTCCGATATGAAAAACGCAAATTTTGGTAATTAAAGGCCCGGCATGGCCAGATGTGTTAAGGCATTCGACGTGTAATCTGAGGGTTGCAGGTTCGAATCCTCATCATACTCAAGAGTTGGCGGTGGGTGGTGATGAACCACAGAAACATTTTTCTGCCATAACACTGTTGCATTTTGTAATTTCAATATTTTCACAGACGATTAAAGAAATCATTCAACACTTTTGATTTTTTAAAATTATTTGTTCTATGACTTGTAAAGAAAACAACAAAACCTTTCTAATTTCTAACATAAGGTTATCTCGTTTTTTGACTTCACGGAATGTCTTATTTCATTAATTGTGTTATGGTATTGATTAAATTTATTCATATCTATGTATGTATTTAGTTATTGTATATGATAAAATAGGCCCGGCATGGCCAAGCGCGTAAGGCGTGCGACTCGTAAGCCCGCGTCGCGCTAAAACATGCTCGCTCTCCCAGCCGTGGGGCGTTATAATGTGACGGTCAATCCCACTATTCGTTGGTAAAAGAGTAGCCCAAGAGTTGGCGGTGGGTGGTGATGACTAGCTGCCTTCCCTCTAGTATTACACTGCTAAATTAGGGACGGCTAGCACGGATAGCCCTCGAGTAGCTTTGTGCGAAATTCCAAAACAAACAAACAATATGATAATAATAAATCAAAATTATTTCGTAATGATAAATTTATATCTGCAGACAAGTTTGATTTTCAACATTTTCACACCTCAGGCTTAACGCGAAAACAATGGCGGTGAGCTGTATGTTGGTAGTTGGAAAGGTGATTTCATGGCTTTTGGAAAATTAATGTACAATCATTAAATATATATCAAACTTATAACACTTTACGCAAATTGTAGTAAAAATGGATGGAATCCGATTCATAATTTAAAGTTTTTTTTAACTGATAAACACTACCAAAATCAATTCTTATAAGCATTTACCTTCCAAGAAATGACTGATGAAAATTGGTTTGTGTGCTTTTATCTCCCAGTTTCCTGCGTATTCAATAACGCACTTATACAGACCGGTATCAGAAAAATCAAATTTATAAATCATCAAATCACCCGTGGCTTTGTTTACCCGAATTTTATTATCGTCTGTTGCTATTCCACCGTAGGGGCCAAACCAATAATACTGGAAAACATCAATGGTATAAGTTTTGATCCCATAACTTTCAGGGACACACGGAATCACCTGTGGGGCGCCAAGTATAATACTTTGAGGTTTAAGCCTTATGTGTCCAGGCATTGCTATTATTATAGCATTTAATGCCATAAAATCAATGTTTTAAATAAGAACTTCACCATCTCTATATCTTAAAGTTTGCTCGCAGTAGTGATTTTAACGTTTTCCAAAATGTCTCCTAATTATCTGTGTTGCTAAGATACTGTTTCATTGTTAATATTATAAATATTGTAAGCACGTAAGAACTACAAACAATATATCATAAAAGTTACGGAGTTCCGGATTAAACGCTAAAAGCTGACAAAGTACAGAAACTAAAACGTGTGAAATTTATGATGAGGCCACAGAAACCACAACTCCATTTTACACAGCTTTGATTTGAATTTAAAATAAATAAATTCAAAAATGTGTGAAAAAACGTCCAGTGTTTACGTTATTTTATCACAAAATAAGATATTGTTGTTTCACATCATGCTTAGAGGCAACGAAGAAACACCACAACAATATATCATAAAAGTTACGGAGTTCCGGAATAAATACTAAAAGCTGATAAAAGCTACGGAGTTACGGATTAAACGCTAAAAGCTGACAAAGTACAGAAACTAAAAGGTGTGAAATTTATGATGAGGCTACAGAAACCACAGTTCCATTTTAAAGAGCTTTGATTTGAATTTAAAATATACAAATTGAAATATGTGTGAAAAAATCATCTAATGTTTACGTTATTTTATTACAAAATAAGACATTGTTGTTCACAATAATACTTGCTAAATAATCACAATTATTGTTGTAAAAAATAGTTCAAACAACTCGCCTGGCAGGTAAATCATATATACGGAATTTAAAAGTTTCTATTATTCCCTTAAGTTTCCCAATTTGAATTAAAATATTAAAAATAAAAGCATCATAAACAAACTCTTTACATACTGGTTGGAACAGAATTACAAGAAAAAGAAAATTATTTATTTTCTCCCATGAAGATACCTAGGGGCTGAGTATAAAATCGTGGAGTTAATTACATCACAGGCCTAATATCAATGTCTTCTTACAAATATAGTTAATTGTGATCACACTCTATCAGTTTAGAAAACGTCTTCACCGTAAGATTCGTTGCTGTGACAAGCTGCTTATACAAAGATTGTGCTTATTGTGTTTGGTCGTCGGCAATGGATAGGACAAAGTATAGTTGATATAATATTGTACATGTTTGTTTTGAAAATTCGTGAGTGCTTACGAAGCACATGAGGTAGATATAGCACAGAGTGCTGGTTTTGTAACTGTGGCTGGAGGTGCAAGCAACCCTGTTAATGGAATTATCTGCAGTTATTCAATGAGAGACTGGTCGTTCTGTGAGTCAGCCATTTTCTCTTGAAGTTATTCACCTCATGAACAATCTGAATCTGTTCATTCCGAGAAAGATTTTATAGCCTTTTTCCACCACAGGATTTTCTCATGTTTCCTTGTACACCTCCTGCAGAGTCAGCTCGGTCTAATATTGCGTATTTAGGTATGATTTCTCAGGTATGTGATGTTTTATCCATTTTTATGATTTCCTACAATCCTCATCCTTTTTGTTGTATGATAGTTCTCAGTTCTTCTTTACCATATTTAGTTTTCCCACTTTCTTTGGATATTAGGGTTCATACAAAGCATTGTACTTTATAGTTGATTGAGAGTTCCAGCATGTCTTGCTTCCTATGTGCTGTGGACAGTTTGTTTGACGAACCAACAAGTAGCCTATCTGTTGTAAGACTCACAGGTGTTGGAATCCATTTTGCCAATTTGGGAGTATCCCCTGACTTCCAGTGCTTTTAACCCATGCCTCTGTATTATCCTTACTTTTGTGGTATTTATCTACCATACATTAACTTTCAGATACACTGTACGAAAGTCCTGAGGTATTTGAGGAACACCCTCTCCTTTGTTACTTCTAAGATAACTCATTTTTCATTCTCTACTCTCACCTTGCATACATAATATTTCTGTTGTTGAAACATACTGGGTCAAAATGCAGCCTTCTGCCAGATTTATTTGCTGCCCACTTGGGAAATCATGTGTAGCTCTGTTTCTTAGTATATTTTCAAACGTATTCCAGAGCCTTTGGAAATGTATGCTGGGAACACCTGCATCAACACTCTACCCTTTCATTTTTGGTAGCACATTTGCCACAGTTGGAATCAAGACAAGCCCCTATTCCTGTTTCCCATTTTAGTGCTCCCCAGCTTTTACCTGTTCCTCTTCCAGGTGTTTTTTTCAGTGTAGATCATCATAATATCAACAGTACCAGTTGATAACTGGATGGGAGCTCAGTTGTGTGACTTTCTTCCCCTTGGCAGTGTTTCACCACAGATTGGTGGATTATTTGGACGTGTCCTATGCTTCCTTTACCTTCCTCTTTTATCACAGATATCCATTTCTTTCCTTCCTCAGGATCCCATTAACAGCCAGCTTCTGTTGGAGGTTGTTCAAGACCTTCTGTCCAACAGAACATTGAATCTGGAAATCATCTCTTTCACAGTTTCTATTCCAGCTGTTTGTTGTTGTCATTAAAACTGAAGACTGGCTATCTGTTATAGTCTTTCAATCAGTTTCTCAGTCTCCTTTTTTGTTTTATAATATAGAGTAAAAGCAAAAAAACATAAGTTTTTGCACATTGTAGTGAATATGTTTGACTTCCTCCTTCAATTATACTTTATCTGTATTGTGGAGGCAGGGCTGAATTATTTATTAGGCACAATGCCTAGGGCCTATGAAAACTATAGGTCCATGAAAATTTTCCTTAAAAGTTAATTTTTGGTTTAACTTATATGGCTGGTAGGGCCTACAAACAGTAGGTGCCTACGTCCTACAATCGTCTTGATACAGCATGGTGGAGGAACTTGGGATTGTTCTGGTTGTTTCCCATCAACTGTTTTTTGTGTAGCTTATTCTGAAGATGTTATTTGTCTTAGGTTGGTTCTGGTCAATTTCTCTCCCATACACGTTTTTTCAATGCAGGTCATCAGGTTTTCTAAGTTGATGTACCATTTTGAATTCTTAACATACGTTCTCTTCAGGAGTCAGGGGTTTGATATCCCTTCTGGTCTCATTAATTTTAGATGAAGATGGTATAATCCTCATTCTACACCTACCCTCTATCTGTGTCAGTTTCCAGCAGCATAGATTTTGGATGTAATTGTCAAGTACAGTCCATCATGCCCTAGCCACTTTGTGTCTCGGGACACTTCCATTTTTCCCCAATACTAGTTAGATTTACTTCTCAGTTTTTGTATACCAGAATATACAACACATTTCCCAGATTGGTGAAGAGTATGGCTGGTTTAGAAGTATTGTAGTCTCCCACATCATGTCTTCATATCTAATTCTTTAGACTCAAGGTGTGTCCTTTGTACTCTTTCAAAGGGTGCTTCTTTTCTTCCCTTGCACCGATTCAGTGTGTGATTCTATCTGATTATACAAGCACAGCTAATGTACCATATTAGTAGTTAGTTTTTCTATACATAAAATATACTTCCTCTCCACTCAAAATGAGTGCTTCAATCCTCCACTAAAACTCAAAACAGTAATTTGATAGAACTGAATAGAGGAAGTCGCACGTATAATGAGTGTATAGCACTTTCCTTTGTGGAGGATTATCCATGATAATTTGCATGAGAGACATTAAAATGAGTCATTTCCAAAGGGAGGGAGGAAAAAGGCTTGTGGCATGTTTTTTTTCTTTTTTCCCACATAGAGGGCAGCACTAAATGAGACTAGTTATATGAAATACATTTTCAGTATAGGAAACATAACTTTCACTGTTGCCCTGCTTAATATCTTATTTTGTTGAAAATCACCTATATTTTTATGAAAATTGGGATCATCTAGAAATGTTTCCCTCTCTCTAGTATGTTTTCTTGGCCTCCAAATTAACAAGGTGCCTTATATCCAATTTTATATTGTAAGCTTTGATACGGATATATCATCCAGTTCTGAAAGAGACCCAAGTCATCTCTCAGCCCTAACTTGTTAATTTGGAGGCCGATAAAACATCCTGGATGGAGGGAAAAATATCTAGAAGATTCCAAAATATTAAAGAGTCAGTGAGTTTAGTACAAAGGTAGATGATGTGAAAAAAGATTGAAGTAGGTGATGCAACTTTGAACATTTTACAGTTTTAAGTCAGCTAGTGAAAAGGAAAGGGTGGTTTTCTGTGGCAAATACATTGGCATCTAGACAGTTGTATGCATTGTGAGCTTATGAGTTTAGAGTCAGTTTCTGTTAAATTGGAGATTTTTTTTTATATAACTTGGATCATGTGACAAGCAAACTATGTGAGCAAAATATTTATTTTAAATGTTTCTGTTGTAGCAAAAAATTAAAACTTGGTTAACATAAACATTAAATTATATACTATAATGTTAATTTCATTCACATGCATGGATTGTAAAGATGCTTAATTAAATTTTGTACATAATTCAGTAATTTGCATATAAATTAATTTTAAAATGCTGCTGTTCTGATCAGATAAACAGATATGACTTTCAGTGTCATTTTGTTTATCAACACTACTCATCATTGAGTTTCTAATGTGAGTATTTAAGACTGTCATTTAAATGCTTTTGTGTGCATTTTAATCTGGAATTGTTTGCCTGTTGGCTTCAGTCAAGAACACTTTTTGTGTATCTGGGAACCAAATATATACACGAGATTTACATTCATTGTCAGTGACATCCGTCAATGTATTTATGGCATTTGTACTTGTGATTATAAATGTCACATATGTTTGTAATTGATACATTTTTTGTTGACTTTGCTCCCTTGAACTTTGAGGAATCCAGTTACATGTCTTATCACAGCTGTAAATGAGAGTGACTTATTTTGTCACGTAATTCTTGGAATTGCAATATCTCATTAAGTTATTTGCTTTTATTCTCTTTTTTCTATATATTTTTTCTGTTGACTAAATCACTGGACCTTTCTACAGGCTTTAAAAGAATTTCAAAGTAATTGTTAGTCAGATTGTTTACTTCTGTTATAATTATTTTGGTAAACTTTGTATTTGGTCATTCTAATTTGCTTGAGAAACATCTCTAGAATACTTTAGTATCCTCTTTTCTTAGTCTTGCCTGAAACATAAGTCTAGTCTAGTTATCTGAATGGTAAATGGTGAACAAGTTTTTGTATTTGTCTAGTTCATCCCATAGTTCAGATGCTCATGAACTGTCATAGTTAGTAACCTGTATGGTCACTTCTGTCTGATTGTTAATTGAGAACTTTTTATTGACTACTAGATACAAGTTACTCATTACTTTTTATCCTGTGTTTTGACTAATAATCTGCTTCCATGTTCTTGGAAATCTCAAAGAACTATTTATTTAGTGGTTGTGGCTAAAAATCAATCATTAGTCTTCTTGATACAGAGATTGGTTGATATATATACAGTAGTTTTAATATTCAGTGACCATCATGGAGGTCTGTTTTCTCTTTTAACTCAAAGGAGTTTCAAGTTTGTATTATGTGAATTTTGTTGCATATTGCTTTTTCTTTGTATTAAAGGATGTGTGTCTCAGGTTAATAGGCTGGCTTTTATTGGTCACTAGCTATTGTTAGGGAAGGTTGTATAAAGTTTTACTTGTACAGGTCTCATGCTTTTCTAGGTACAAGGAAGCACTGTGCTGGTCTAAAGTATATGGAATCCTCTCTTACTTCACAAAAGAAATATTGTTTTTAAAAAACAATAAAAAAAGGACAAAAATAGTTACACTATTTAACTTGTGTTTCAAGCAATTGCCCTTCATTAAGTTTGATATTGTTTAAGGTTATTTACTTTTTTCAAGTTTCAACATAACTGCTCATTGTTATTTGTGAATCTTTTCCACTTTTAAAAAGAAATTAAGGATGTTTATTGGATAGCATTGTTAAATTCTATAACAGTATGACATCATTCTGAGTCCTATAATTAATGACCTTTGTGCATCTCTTAAAAAATTTCAAAACAACTTTGTAATTTATTTTTATTTTTTTTATTAATATCACCTATATTTTAATTCATTTTTCTATTTTCCATATATTAGTATTGTTTCCTATATATTAATATCACCTATATATTTATTCATTTTTCTATTTCCCATATATTAGTATTGTTTCCTATATATTAATATCAGCTATATTTTTGTTCATTTTTCTATTTCCCATATATTAGTATTGTTTCCTATATATTAATATCACTTGTATTTTTATTCATTTTTCGATTTTCCATATATTAGTATTGTTTCCTATATATTAATATCACCTATATTTTTATTCATTTTTCTATTTCCGTATATTAGTATTGTTTCCTATATATTAATATCACCTATATTTTTATTCATTTTTCTATTTCCCATATATTAGTATTGTTTCCTGTATATTAATATCACCTATATTTTTATTCATTTTTCTATTTCCTATATATTGGTTTTGTTTCCCATATATTAGTATTGTTTCCTATATATTAATATCACCTGTATTTTTAGTCATTGTTCTGTTTCCCATATACTAAATCCTTCTACAATTTTGTGTCAGAACAAAATTATTAACTATTGTAGCATGGGCTTGGTTCCTTGGATGACCTCTTAACCATTTTGTACTGGTTATAGTTTTTGTGTCACAACTTTTTAAATTAGTAAGCCAATGCTCACAAAATTTGGCAGATTATAAGCAAACATTACAATGCTTTCATATGTGAAATATATTTTTTATTAAGTCTTAAGATTTGTTAAGCAATATTTTTCTCTTTTTTTTTTAACAATGTTCAGTCTTTAAGATTAGAAATACCTCCATGCATCAGAACATTTTCAAATTTCATATGTGAAATCTTTATGATGTCCAGATAATTATCAAATGTTTCTTGAGAAAAACTTTATTTATGCTATTGAATCTGTGTACATGTTCAGTTAATTTGACTTACCTCATAATCCCCATACAGAATGAGGAAATTAATATAAACTGTTGTTAGAATGACTACAATTTGTGACATAAATCTCAAATTATTCATAACATGTATTTGTTATTTTTATTTTGTTGACGTTTTAGTCATTGCAAAAGTTATAGTGATGTGGCACACGTGCACTGATGCTGCAGTATTCAATAATATAAAACTGGCCTTTAGTCTTAACAAAGTGACCTGTCTTAGTTGTGTTGTAGTGGACTATTATTTTGTAAAATACATTCACATTTCAATTATTATACATTGTATGTGTATATAGATTATTATTTCATAAAGGTTCTTAACCTTATTTTTCATGAAATGTAAAACAGTAAATAAAAAAGGAAAGGAAGCAGTTATCTCTTCTAGTTATGACATTTATATTTGTTTGTCACTTGTTGTATGTTGCTAACTTTATAAAATTTCATACATGGAGAATGTGAAATGAAATAATTTTAAGATTTTATGTTCACATTTGAAATTACTAAAAATTCATAAATTATTACAGCAACACCATAGAATTTCACTATAATTTACCAAGCTTAGTAACTAAGATGTATTTATATCTAAACAAAATGAAATTTTGAACAGACTGAAGACTCAACTTCCCAGCTTTTAGTTTTGTATTGAAAGAAATATATGATGTCATAAAACTTGCAAATGGCCATAAAAGCCATTACGAGGATAACATGAGCTTTTGATTGTTTATTCATGTCATCAACAGAAGCAAGTTTATTATGGAAGCATTTCCAAAAATAGAAAAAGGTGAACTAGATCCACTGTTTCATTCAGTACATGAGTGATATCTCAGCAAATAGAAAATATGGGAGGTTCCTGTTTTATATTTTAACATGTCAGCAACTGTAATTTGAGTTCCTAGTTCATACAGGTTACAGACTTAGTATATTGAAATCACAAACATCTAATTTTAACCAGTTCTGCATTTAACACACCACATGATGCACAGAATTCAATATTCAGGTGTGTTTTTAATACTTGTTTTTCAATTAATAAATTAACTAACATATACTCTTCAAAAAAGATAGGCAAAATATGAGACAAATTGTTAACAAGTTTATTCCGGGTAGTTCTGTATGACATGTGTGAAACTTTGCACATTCACTGTTGAACATCCAAAGTCTGCAAAGGCGAAGTCTACGCTCACTAGGTGAAGTTTAACGTCACTCAACGTCAATAACAAGTATGCCTCCCATGAGCATCAATAACTGCTTGGCATCTCTTGCCCATGGAAGCTATGAGATGACGAATCACATCCTGTGGAATGGCTGTCCACTCAGCCTGCAAAGCTGCTGCAAGCTGAGGTAGAGTCTGCGGTTGAGGTTGTTGCCATTGCAGACGTTGGTCCAACTCATCCCAAAGATGTTCGATGGGGTTTAAATTTGGTGATCTGGAGGGCCAGGGAAGAACGTTGATGTTGTGGTGTCTCAAGAAGACAGTGGTGAGGACGAGCGTTGTCATGTTGAAAAACATCGTTGACGTTCACCATGATGGGTTGCACATGGGGCTTAAGAATCTCGTAGACGGTTGCGTACGGTCTGATCGGAAATCCTACGTAGCCCTGGTATGATTGAGGCAGTAGACGTCGCAGTGGTGGTCCTATCCCGAAGGTGACATAACCAGATGTAGCGATTTTGTGCGGGCGTGGTCACACAAGGTCTGCCAGATCGTGGACGGTCACGAGTTGATCCATGTTGTTGGTGACGATTCCATAGCCTTGTGATGGTGCTTGGGTGGACATTCACAGCTCTGGCAACATCTGATCGAGATTTGCCTGCTTCCAAGCGACCAGTGGCGTTGTTGCGTTGTGCTTCAGTCAGTCTTGGCGTAACTGTATTGCATGTCAATGGCTTAACATTGAGCTATGGAAACCAAGAACCCGTCACTTTTATAGGGATTTTGCACATGTTGCACTTGCAGAACATGCAGATCTCTCAAACAAATTTTTTGGACACAAATGTGTTTTGGTGAAAAATCCGATGTTTTCCTCCGTTTTCAAAGTGCACAACTTTTATTGTCATTTTGGTCTGACAATCAGTGCCTTAACACGTGTAACATCACATACTCTGAGCTTGTAACATTATTACATATATTTCTCTTTAAAATAAAAAAAATATCCCTTTTGCATTTCTTTTTTTGAAGAGTATATTATAAGATTTAAATTATAATTGACAATTTAATACCATATTTACTGATACATAACTCTAAAGTAGTATGTCAAAATTTTGAATGTCAGTCAGCAAATACAATGACATGGCCTTTAGCCCTAGATTCGTGTAGAGAGGGTTGATAATTAAAACTACTTTTCTAGTGATAATTATGGAGCCTAATAATAATTTTCTACACAAGTTAAGTCTGTCTTTAGTCTTCTTTGTGCAGCTTTAAGTTTTAGTGCTCTACATCCTTTTCTCTGAAATAGCTTTTTTCTGTCCGATATATTAAGTGTTAGGCATAAATTCTTTGGCTGATGAAGAAAGAATTATCACTGATTTTGTACTTGCATCTGTGAGTGAGTTTATAAAAGGTTTTTGTTCTTTTTTACCTCAGTTTATCCTCCTGTTATAATCTTTCTGAACGTTATAGACATGTTTCTCATTATTTAATTTGGTGTTCTCTTTTTATATCCTTACTCACTCTTGTTCTCGTAATCCCTTACTTCACCTTCAGTAGCTTCACTGATTTATAGATTATTTGATACAACTTATGCTTAAGCAAATTCACATGACAATAACAAATTAATTACTTTTTTCAATGATTGGCTACATTTATTACAGATCCAACTTCTTAACATTGTACAGAAATTCTATTATCTATTAGTATTCCACAAGGTATTAAAGTCATTACTAATGTCAAACTGAATGTATTCTTCATTCACAGAATACTTCATTTAATAACTAACTCACTGGTGGTGATTTATATCATTTTTGTTTTCTACTTAACAAAATATGAATTCTAGATCAATACGTCATTCTTATTAGTGCAAACTACCAACAAACATTAAATTATAATATTATAACTGTGGACTTGAACACTTTCACTGGAATATTTGTTGGTTTTTAAATCTGTGTTTGTGTGATTACTGGATTTAGGTCTTGGGTGATATTTATTGTTATTTTTGTTAGAATGCACTCTAATATAACAAGAGGAAAATGATTTTATATTATAGCTAAGAAGTATTTCTTTAACTTAGTTAACATTATCATTTATGGGATATTAAATTAATTAAGAAGTTGTAAGTTACTGATCAGTTAGAAGTCTTAACAGCAGACATATTATAGAGTATTAACCCTATCGTAACTGGTATACTGCAAATACACAACTATATATTAAAAGCTACAGACTGGTAAAAAATATTATTCCACTGTCTCCTGTATGACAACAGTCATAGTTTGTTTCTTCCAGACTATGTGGCTGCACAATAACCCATCAAGTGTTACACACTGCATTATTCTAGCCACACACATCCTCAGTAATAGTGAGTAGTCTCAACATGTTGATGGTCTTTATTACCCTAACATTTGATTGGCATAAAATTTGAGTGACCAACTGGTAGCATTGTGAAGCAGCCTAATGATCCAATATGGTTGGTTTACAAATCCCCACCCCCACCCCCAAAAAAAGGAAGAAGAAGAAGAAAATTAGTAGCACATATCTGTACATTGCCTTAATATTGTACACATGAAAAATCTCATCATTCTGCACATGGATTGAAAACAGAGAGAGCATTGGTCATGGTTACCATTTTGGGCTTGATTGCTGAAGAGACTTCCCCACAGCAATTGAAGATCTTCTTCCTCAATGTTCCAAGAAGTTCCATTACAATAGAGAGAAGTGGTAGTTGGTAAAGAGTGAAGATGTAGAAGATGTCACTGAAGCTTCTTCATGCTTCAGTCCCAAAGTAAGCACTCTTAGGTTGATTCTTGGTCCACAAGTGTTATGCATACCTTGGGCATTACCTTGAATGATGATTTTGTAGTTTGAGCAGCAGGAGACTTATCAGCTGGCCTGATCTAGCGGATGTCTCAAGCTCTTTTTGAGTTCATTTTGCTAATCTAATAGTAAGACATGTTTTGGGGTCCGTGTCGATGACATTAAAGATAACTTGGTGATGACCACAGTCAGAATTTTTACTTCTGATATGTTGTTTGGCATTGAATCTCCATCCATGACCTATGTGGAGATAAAAATAAATCAATCATAAGTTATCTTAAGCAAATATGAACTTTCAAGTGTAACAGATTTAATATTATTTTATCATCTATGTTTGTTTCAGTTTAGTATATAGTTAGAAATGATGTAAATTATATTATGTACTGTGCAAGTCCTGCCTGTTCTGAAATTTATAATAGATACTTGAATTTAAGAATGCACATTGTATGTTTTACAAAAGCACTAGTGTATCTTTGATCATTCTTCAGGAATTGTTAGGATTTAGCCCATTCTAGTTGGTGCTTGGCTATTCAGTGCATAGTCCTTTGAAATTGCTGAAGGAACAGTGGCTTGGAAGATGACATTAAAGAAATGCATTTATTGGATTACATTTCTAAGTTTCAGTCCAGGCTGTTAGGTGCTTGTGAATTGGCTTGAAAAAAATTTGAAGTCATCCATAGCTAGAATGAAAAACATTTATGACCATAAGTCTGGAAGAGCATAATTTCCATCTTGGTGACATGGTCTTATGAATGTTACCCAATATTGGACGTCCACTCGAGGCAGGTTACCATGATCCATACGAGGCTGTTGGGAATGTCAGTGAGATAGACTACATTGTAGAAATGCTTGATCATCAGAAGGCTACTCAGTTGTGTTGTCCCCTCAGTGTGGATTCCTGTACATGGAGAGGGGACCTCTCAGGGAAGGTTCTGTTCTTTCAGTTTACCTCCTTTGGAATCTAAACATCCATCCATGTGTTTGATGTGCATGACAACCCTTGAAGGGGAGGAGAGGATTCTAGTGGTTGAGGAGTCCAACCCTAACACACCACTTTGACCTTGAATTTCTGTAGACAGGCAGCCTTGGGTTTGACTCCCTTGGGTCAATCGGCTGGTCCACTTGGGCTAGGTTCAACAAAGTACCAGTGTTGGATGTTCTCACCAAGTCTTGTGGACATTGTATCTGATTTTGGTGTTTGGGTGTTGTACTCACGAAACCCTATCATTGTTGCAGTGTCCTTATTTGACATTATAGTGTGTCCCTTTGTTGAGCTCCACATGATTTGAAAAGTATGAAATAGAATGAAGCTCCACTTGAGGTGGATTCTTGTACATGGGAGGGGACCTCCTAGAAAAGGTTCTATAAATTGTTTACCTCCTCTGGAATCTAGATATTCACCCATGTGTTTGCCATGTGTGGCAACTCATGAAGGAGAGGAGAGGATCCTGGTGGTTGAGGGGTCCATCTCCAACACACCAATTTGGCCTTGAATTCCTGTAGACAGGTAGCCTTGGGCACTGAAATGTAACATCTTTATCATGGAGACCCCCATTTATTAAAAAGTGAATAAAAAAGAAAGAAAAATAAAAAAAAACATTATAGGAAAATGACCACGAGGGGATGACTCTGCTGTCTTGTCAATATCACAGACAGATTCTGTATTTTAATTTCTAAATATTCATTCTTTATTCAAGGAATCCTTATGGCAGATGTCCCCCATTTTTATTAAAAAGGGATTAGTGTGGCTTGTTGGCTCCCATAACTCAGTAAAAAAGTTTCACTCTGGAGACATTTTGTGGAAACATCTTCACCACAACATACCAAACTCCTCTTGAAATCAAAGGCCATCGTGGATAAACCTATTGAAGTTACTCCCAATGCAACCTTGAATTCTCCAGAGAAATTATAGTTGAGAGTAATTTAAAGAACATTCCTGAGTCATAGTTCTTCTCTGATTTCTCTAGACAAGGCATTTCTGCTGTGCTCCTAATTTCCACAGAATTGCAGTGTCTGCTAATGTTCTGATATTGATGTTTACATCACCATGTCCTCCTGCTACAGTCAAAGCAGACTACCTGAACTGTAAGGTATGGCCATATATTCCCAACCTTCTTCGATGTTTTCAATATCAACAGTTCGGTCACTCAAAAACATCACGTTATGGTTCTTCAGCTTGTGCACATTGTGGTGGTAAAGACCACAACACATAAGAGTGCAAACTAGAACCATGCTGTGTTAACTGTAGTAGTCCACACCCCTTGTACTTTATTTCTTGCCCTAAATGGATGGAGGAGAAAGAAATGCAATGCTTGCAGACAGTAAATAGTATTTCCTACTCAGAGGCTTGGAAGTTGTTGTTCCCATCTCCATTTTTGACATATGCTACTGCACTTCATTCCACTGCCACAGTGGAAGTGCAGACAGATCTCTTCATGCCTCCAGCAGAGTCATTTGAAGAATCTTTTGCCCTCCATGATTAAAACAGTTGATTAATCTGCATCTGCTTCCATTCTTTTCCCATAACACTCCTTCCAGTAACAGCTCGGTTCCACTTTCTTAGGCTATGGTTTTGGTGTTTCCTTGGGTCCATCCTCTTATGCAGCCCTGAGAAGTAAAATGTGCATTCATTCACTCTCTCAGTTGCTGAGATCTGCCTACCTGACCCAGGGCAGGATTCATGGAGGTCAATAGACATTCATCCAGTAAAGAAAAAAAACGTGGCAAAAAACAGAAGGGCTTCCTGCCAAATTCTCTTCCATATAAATGAAAATGGTCACTCTGATCCAGTGGAACTGTTGGGGCTTTCATTCAAACATATATGATATTAAGAATTTTATTGATTCTTACCATCCCTTGTGTCTTTCTTTACAAGCAACATATCTGAAACTTGTTGATACAATCATCCTTAGGCAGTTTCCTTTGTGCAGATGTGAAGGTTTGTGTGATGGATGAGTTCGTGGTAGGGTTGCACTGCTGGTTGATCTGCATGTACCTACCCTATCTTTGCTACTTAATACACCTTTGGAGGCTGTAGCCTTCAGCATTTCCTTGGGTTATACCATCACTATATGTTCTCTTTACCTGTCATCAGTGCTTCCTTGATGGAAGTTGGACCAGGCCAACTGCCTCTCTTTCACTTCTCTCTCAGAACTTGATCCTTCCTTCATCTGTACATCCATAGATGACTGCATGGTAGCAGTGGCTTACTGTATTCTTCAGGCAGCTGCTCAGTGTATTCCTAAAACCTCAACAAGTTTCCCATGGTGTCCTTGTCCGTGGTGGAATCCTGCCTTCCAACAGGGGAGGAAAACAGGCTTGGGATACCTTTTGTAGGTATTCCAAAATTTTAAACCATGTTGCATTTTAGCAGGCCATGCACATGCTTGACAAGTCAGATGTCAAAGCCAGAAGGAATTTTGGATGAAATACAGTTATAAAATCTCTTCTACCACCAGTTTCAACATCACATGGGACAAGATTTGAAAGGTTAATGTGCATTGTATTTCTGCCCTCCTTTTTATTTTGCTTGCTGATGCCCAGAGCATTGCCAATACTTTTAGCAAAAGCTTTTCTTGTGCATCTAGTACTTCTGCTTCATCCCCCACCTTCTTAACCATCAAGACACAGACAGAGTGATTGCCTCTTTCCTTTTGGGCTAATTGTCTATATGATTATAATCACCCCTTTATGCTGGTGAATCTCAAGCTTGCTCTTTATTGGTCTGGCAGAACATCAGTCAGACCCAATGATATTCATTACGAGATGCTGTGCCATCTCTCTCCTACTTTTCTTGCTATTCTAATTATTTTTAACTGGATCTTGCAGTAGAATGTTTTCTTGATGTTTGGTGCAAGGCTATTTGTTCTACCTTTCTCTAAGCTTGGGAAGGATCCCAAGATTCCTTCAAATTACTGTACAGTTGCTTTGATAAGCTGTCTCTGCAAGGGCTTAGAGAGGATGGTTAATACTCATTGTGTTTGGTTCCTTAAATCAAATAACCTCTTCTTGCCCACTCAGTGTGGGTTTTGATGATGGCACTCCACCATGGACCACCTGATTTGACTTGAAACATCAATCAGGCGGCAAGCCTTTCTCAAGCAACATCTTGTTTCTGTATTTTTAGACCTTGAGAAAGCTTGTGATACAATATACAGGTATGGAATCTTGTGAGACCTCCACTTGTACAGGTTGCATTTCCATTTGCCCATTTTTGTTCAAATTTTTTCAATGGACTTGCAATTCCAAATTTGTGTGGGTTTGACACTTTTCCATTCTTTAGTACAGGAACTTGGAGTTCCTCAAGGGTGTGTATTGAGTGTTACACTTTTCAGTATAAAGATTAATACCATAAGTCAATAACTCCTCTACAGTAGCAAACAGGCTCTATGTTGATGACTTCCATATTTTGTGTCAGTTGTTGAGCATGAGGTTTATTAAACAGCAACAACAGACTACCCTTAATCACCTACTAAAGTGGACTCTTTCTTTTACCTTTCCTCACTCCAAAACCATTTGCATGTGCTTCTGCCACCAATGGGGTATTCACCCAGATTTATCTCTGAGAAGTACTTTCTGTGGTCCCTGAGAGGCTTATCTTTATTTCACATATCAAGCAGCTATGTGTCAAGTGTACAAGGGCACTGATTATTCTCTGTGCCCTCTCTTCCACCTCTTGGGGATAAGATTGATGTTCTATGCTAAAACTCTTGTGCCCTTATTTGATTAAAACTCGACAATGAGTCTCTGGTTTATGGTTCTGCTAGGCCTTCAGCCTTGAAGATGTTTGACCTTATTCACCATTAGGGGCTTTGGTTCTGCACTCTCCCATCCACTGTTTGCAGCAATCTTTATTGTATGCTTGAAAACTTCAATCTTCACCACAACATCCAACATTGGGTCGTGTTTTCCATCTTCAATGGGCCACACTTTTTCATAATAGACGGCCTGCCGTTGTTCCTTTTGATCTTTGTATCCAGATGCAGTTAAATGAAATGGATCTGTTCTTGGATAACATAGCTGTATCCACTAATCAACCATTTCTATCCCCATATGTGACTTATCTTTGAGTCATCTGAAAAAGCAGATGCACCTGATGGGAAGTATCGCTTTCTATTTACCAAAGATCTTTCAAACCATTCTTCCATTTCCATTTATACGGAGGGTTCGAAATCAGATGATTCTGTGAGCTATGCCATAGTTTGTTGTGGTTTGGTGGTTCCGTACAGAATCCCTTCTAGAGTTTGTGTTCACTGCCAAATTGTATACATTTCTCTTGCCTTGGATCACATAGAAGTTGTGCAGTGCATGAACTGTACTATTTATACTGACTCGCTTAGCTCTCTATTGGCCCTGTAATTGCTTCATGTTAGTTCTCACCCCATTTTAGTCAATATTCAAAATTGGCTGGTCCATTTCTCTCTATCATCTACTTCTATCTAGTTCTTCTGGATACCAGACCATGTCAGTATTCACAGGAACAAGCTCATTGACATTGTAGCTAAGTCTGTCTGCTTTGGTACTCTTACCACTGTGCATGTCCATACATGGACTATGGTCCTGTATTCAAGGATTTGCTTCATGCCAATTAGCAGTTGACTTGTAGTAAGCAATGTGATAACAAGTTTTTCCAAAGCAAATTTTCTGTTGCTCTGTAGCTGTCTTGTTTCTGTAAGGATCAGAAGGAGGTAGTTGTTCTGACTCGTCTATGCACTGGCCATAGGTTTTTAACTAATTGATTTTTTTTTTTATCAGGTACTGATGCACCAATGTGAGGTCTGTATGACATTCAGCTCAAAAAAGCCCACATATTACTGTCGTGCCGTTGTTACGATTGAGAGCGACTGCACCATTTTAAACATATTTTTACCATGGGTTCACCCTTGATGTTGGATAGTGACATTGTCCACCTCTTTTGTGTTTTTAACATTTTAAGGGCCATTTGATTCTGAAATGTACTTAAAATTTTAATTTTGAAATTGGACTTTTTCGTTTTAGCATGATTCCTTTTTTAGATGTTTTAAAGGTTGTTTGGCATATATAGCCCAGTTGCTTTGCACCAATAAATATTAAAAAAACCAATGAAATAAAATAAAGTTAACCTTTTCATGTTTTTAATTAGTTGTTTGCTGCCATATTAAGCTATTTCTAGTGGTTGTAAATATGTATGTCAATCAGAAGTACATTTTTTAAAAATTGCCTTGAAAGCTAAGTATAGATGCATGATGCCTCTGAGATTGAGAAAATATGTTTATTTTCCACTGCAGAAGAAGTCTGCATATTGAATGTGTATATTTTACCTTGGAATTGTATACACTATGTATAAGACAGTATAGTTGCTATAATATAGAAAGTACACAAATTACAAGGGAAAAATTTATAAAACATTTATGTCATAGAAGTGGTGATTAAGAATGTTTTAAATTATTTTCTTTGAAGTTAATGAATTAAAACTTAGGTAATATGAAAATATGAATTGTGAATTTTATTAATATACTACATTGATGGCAAATTAATGTAATGTATTAAAGGGGCCATCACTTAAGCAATACCATTAATTGCTCATTTCTGTGCCACTTACATTTAAGTTACTAGGTCAACTTCATAATATTGTCATCAAAATTTGTTTTGATTTTCCTTCTGGTCCATTATGCTGTGAAAAAAATTCAGAAATTCAAAATACAGATGTTTTTATTTTGACAGGCTTATTTCTAGTGAAAAAAAACACCACAAGTTTGTTTTGTACAATATGCATTTTTTTTTTTTTTAACAAGACAGTATGAACCAACTTATGTTTGATAGAACTGTTATTATTAGAGGTGGATATTTTATAAGCATAGTTTTTCGTTTGAAATTATTTCCAGTGGATTAGAATAAACACTGCCTGATATACCTGCAGTTGTATCTTTCCATCGCAGTCATGTGTTTCTTAATTAGTGATGCTGTTCAACTGTCCTCCTAAATACCTTGCATAATAAGACAGTCTTGTAGCAGAAGTAACACAGGAAGGTCTTGCAGTTGTAGATGGCACACAGTAGTGGTAACAGGCGTAAATGAAATTGGTTATGTCATTCCATATTGCATAATTAATGATGTTTATACTGTTGAATCTGAAAGTTTTTAGGGAGGTATGACTAATTTGATTCTTGTATTTGCATATTCTGTTTAGGAAGTTTTATCCCAATGTTTGTCTTTTTTTAGTTTTTATTGGTCATTTGTATTTCCTTTTGGTGTTCCATTTTCAATCTTGATTTTAGACCTGAAGATGAAAAATAGGAACCTCTAAGAGTTTCTTTTCAAGTGTCATTCTGAACTAGGCAGTAGTTGCTACCCATTTAAACTTTGTTCTCTCATTATCAAGACTTGCCATAAATTGTCTGTATATTGAAGTGCAGTAAATTCTTATGCAATCTTTAACAATACATTTATTTTACTTTGCCTAGTAAACTAATACACTGACAGACCCATTATATGTTTTTATCATTTTTAAATACTTGTGTGTTTTTCAAGTTTTTCTACAAAAAATAGTTTTTTTATTTTAAAAAATCAAAAGTTGTTGATTTTTTTAACAAGACAGTATGAACCAACTTATGTTTGATAGAACTGTTATTATTAGAGGTGGATATTTTATCTTGCACCATTTTATAATAAATAAACTATTTATTACCATATAGAAAAATAAGATTTATTAATTGGTTCAATCATATTCATATATATATATATAAAATAAATTTTAAAATATACATTTGTTTCTCATGAAACAGATGTGAGGAGTCATCTTCCTAATAAAAATAATAACTATTGCCACATTTGTATAGATCAGATTTATTAATTGGTTTCAATCATATGCCATAAAAATAAAATCATTTTTATTAATCAAAAATAACATATTTGATTAACTTTGTCAATAGTAATTAATTGTACAATTAATCTATTGTACATAAATAGATGTACAATTTATAACTGTTGAGATATAATACACTGACAGACCCATTATATGTTTTTATCATTTTTAAATACTTGGGTGTATTTATTACCATATAGAAAAATAAGATTTATTAATTGGTTCAATCATTTTCATATATACGTATAAAAATAAATTTTAAAATATACATTTGTTTCTCATGAAACAGATGTGAGGAGTCATCTTCCTAATTAAAATAATAACTATTGCCACATTTGTTCTTCAGCTTGTATTTTAAAATACAGTGAGCTTTGCCTTTAGTTGTGATTTTTTTTTTTGTCAAATTAACTTTGTTAGTAATTTGCCTTTCTTATTGGAAACACTTTTAGGGTGAAAATACAGTTTGGAAATATGATCTTTATGTTATCATGTATTTCATTTTATGCTGTATTGATGACAATTATTTTTATTAACATTTTGATTTCAGAACACATTCCATATGGTACAAGCTAACGAATATGATGATAAACAAGAAGATAAGATTAGTTTTGAATTAATTGTGAATGATGATGATGACAAATCACAAGATCGTGTTTTGAGTGTGAGAAAAGGAAAGGATTTTAAAGATGAGTTTCGACAAATTGTGTTGGAAAATGTATCTGGTAAGTCCATACTTCTGCAAAATATTTGTAAAAATAATTGCAGCCAATTGAGATATTGGTTTGTTTAATTAAATCCTGGTAATAACTTGAAGTATTTAAGTCAATTTGTGACAATCAAATATCATCATTAAGCATTGTCATGTTTATCAATTTATATTATCACCTAAGTGCAATAATTAATAACTGTATTTAACTGTTATCAGAACCAAGTGTGTTAAACACCTTTTGTATTGTTTGTTTTGTTGCATATCAGAGATGAATTATTGGATGAATGTGTTTAAAACTTCATAACTATTTTCTACAGGTTATAAAGCTTCTGCTAATTCAATAACTTTTTTATATGTAATATTTGATTAATTCATGGTTTTAAAATTTCAATAATATTTCATTGCAACATGTTTTTTTTAAAACAATTTAAAATATTTTTCTGTTTTGTAAATATTTGTTACTGATTTATTTGCCTTTTACACTGTTTTAAAACTTTTCAATTTTTTTACTGTAAATACTGTGAATTTTTTCTTTGTTTTGATCCAAAACTGCTGCACACAATTCCATGTTTACAGTTTCTTACATTGAATAACATTAACTTTATCTTACCAAAATTGTCAACAAGTTAATCTTTTTTGAGTTGCTAATCAGACAAAAAAAAAAAAGGTTCAATATTCTACAGGGTCTACATTTTAAGCCATTTTTAACTTATTATGTTCTTAGCCCAGAGTAGATGCACATTATTATTGCATTTATAGACCAGTTCATGTCTGTTTCTTTATTTTTATATTTGTTGTCCTGTATAGGAATGTCACTATGCTGTTGCACTGGTAATCAGTTAAGTATACAATTGTTAGTATATTCATAGTGCAGTATAGATACATGTTATGGTTTGTTTTTCTCATTTGAAATGAGATGTTGGTGATGCCAAAATACTAATTCTATAATTTTAAACCAATTAGGAACTCAAATTACTAATACTAACCTGGAATATAAAATAAGAACCTTTTTATTTTGCTGAGATATGGCTCATACTGAATCAAACATAGTGGGTCCCATTCATATCTGTTTTTTGAAATGGTCCCTTATATACAGTAACTTCAATATATGACACATGAATAACCAATCAACAGCTTAGCTGTCCCCAGAATGGTTTTTTCCTGCCATTTTAACCTTTGAGATGGCTTTCATGGTTTTTTTCAATCCAAGATTTTAGTAAGGTAGGTTAATCCGTGATGATGAGAAAACCCACTTCTAGAGAAAATTATATATGTAAAAATGGTTGGTATGGGTAGAGAAGAAGGTCAAAATGTTGTTTGCTCCTCTACATAGTGCTTTCTTTATCCATACCAGCCATTTTTACATATAATGAGGTAGGTTGTGTCTTTAGTCTGTTTGAATGTGGGAGCCAATTATAAAATCTCTAGTGACAGTAATTTTTGCTTTATCCCTTTTTAGCAACATTATTCCTGGCATAGGACCTGTGTCTATAGTATAAAATGAAGGATTATTGTCAGTGATGTCAACCATGTTCTAAGTTTTGTAGTTTTCTTTATTCACACTAGATTTTCTCCTATTCTTCATTTGGCAGATTTTTTTTTCTCTTTTGTGTGTTGGTCAATGCTTTTAGCAAGGAATGGTCTCACCTTTTTCTGTACATTTGTCCTCTTCCTTGTCTCCTTGCTCATTTTGATACTCAACACTGTGTTATGTCCTGTGTATATAACACAGTTTATATTTACTGTACTCCTTTATTCAGACCTCCTTTTTTCCTATTTCTGTCCTCTTACTGCTACACATCTTTATATCCCAGGAGTGTTCCTTTCTGTTTAATTTTACGAGTTGTCAAGTCCATCATACCTATGAATACTAGATCCCTAAATTGATGAAACCCAACATCACTATCATTATATATTAGTCTGAAAGAAGTTTGAAATTTTACAAGAATCTTCATAAAAGTATGTATTTTCAGAAAAATAAAATATTTAATTATTATTTTTTTACCATTTATAATAAAATTTCTTTGTTTAATGTAGTTATTTGTATTCAGACTCTGAATAGGTCGATGTAACACAAATTTTGTTCCTGGATAGTATGTGTAATTTCTTAATTGGTTATGTTGTAAAAGTACAGAAAATGGCCATTATTTTGTTCAAACTTTGCTTTTGTGACCTGGATAATGAAATTTAGAAATTAACCTATTTTCTGTGTAAAAAGGGCAAATTTGCACATTTATATTTACATTAGGTCTGAATAAAACAACATATGAATCAAGATTTACATGTATTTATACTAAAGTTATACAAAAATGTTAAGAAGTGAGTAGTTTTTGAGATTTGCAACTGTAATATAAATCACTTTCATGTATTAACCCCCAAATATAGTCTCCCATCATGTTTTCATTATATGCTCCTTGGTAGCAGCATTCAAAGTCCAGTATATCTTAGTGGAAGTGCTTGCCTTGTTTCTCTGGGCATGCTTCCATGTTCTTGAATTTATCAAGATGAACGTCAAGGATATGGACTTTCAGGGACAGCCTACAACATATTTTGCCGTAGTTCTTCACCAGAGCCTCAACCAGTTCCACATAATTTTTGGCCTTGTGATTGCCCAAGAAGCCCCAAACCACTGTGACAAAGCTTCCCCAAGCCTTCTTTCCTTCCTACTGAGCTTCTTGGGGAATTTTGTGCACTCCAGGATCTTCTTTATTTGTGGTCCAACAAAGACACCAGCTTTGACCTTTGCTTCAGACAGCTTAGGAAAGAAATCTGAAATGTACTTGAAGGCTGCAGACCCCTTATCAAAAGCTGTGTCAAATTGTTTCATAAGACCCAATTTTATGTGCCATGGTGGGAATAACACCATTTGGATGTCCACTAGTGGCTCACACTTGACATTGTGTCTCTCCACAGAGAACTCGGTCCTTTGTGGTCAGTGCTTTCTGTTGTAGTGTGCTGCAGTGTCCCTGCTGTCCCAAAGGCAAAGATAACAGGGAAACTTGGTGAAGCCTATTTGGAGACCCATCAGGAATGCCACCATTTTGAAGTTTCCAATAACCTCCTATCCATACTCATCATACTTCAAGGCTTCTAGCAAGGTCTTGATGCTGTTGTATTCCTCTTTGAGGTGCACCAAAATATATTTAAGTTTTAAAAGGTCTAAAATTAGTATAATATAAAATCTTACTATTCAAGCAAGGAAGAATTCTGTCTTACCTTCTAGAGTTTTTTTTTCAGTGCTTGCAGGTAAAATGAGGTGCCCAGGGTTTATCTTGATCCCTGACAGGCATGCTGAAATATGCCTTGTAGTTTTCACACATTTTAGCAGATGCTGTCACAGAGTACTTTTTTACTCCTGTCTTGATAAATTGGCCACATACATAGCAGAATGCATCTGGAGAATTCTTGCAGCTTCTTGATGCCATCTCTGATAAAATCAGAGTGGCCTATGTGTTCACTTAGGCAGCTAGAACTAAACTGAAGTGGTGAGTGGTGAGTCCCTTTATATATATATTACTGTGGAAAGTTCTGGAAAATTCTAAAAGTTTCTTGAAAATTCTTGTAAGTTTGATAAAATTCTCAATCAACTGCTCAGCACTGAATCTACCTGGAATGGTCTAGATGTGAGTAAATTTGAAAATTTCATTACCCAGGTCACAAAAGCAAAGTTTGAAGAGAAAAATAGGTCTTTTCCATTTACTTCAGGCATAAGCAATTGGGAAATAACACTTTCTGCACAGGGACAAGAAAAGGAAAAATTTTGTTGCATAGTGTATTGATTTTCATGTTAAGCATAAAAATGCTATTATTTGTCATAGAGTTTTTACATGTAGATTGCAAAGTGTCTGGAAACTTTTAAATTAATATAGATAGTGTTTATCTAAATGTCTAAATTTTTCATTTTGTTATCACAGCATTAAGTCTAGCTGTTATCATCAATGTACAGTGCTATAAAATGTTTATAACTACAAAATTATGATTATTACTAATAAGCAATTTAAATTAGCACACAATAAAGAGATTCTAATCATTTTATGCATTTCCATTTTTGGTCAGTCACTTGTAGTCACAAGGGATTAAGGTTTGTGGTAATAGTACCCAAAAAGCATTGGAAAAATACCATCTATCAGGCAAAATCCAAAATGTGGAAGTTAAACAAGTTGATTGTCGTGGAAAATCAAAACGATGGTGCAAAAATAGTACTTAAAACCACAACATCTTACCTCCTACTGCCTTTTTCTCTCTGAGAAAGCAGCTATCTTTAAAGTTATTTAAGGTTTAGAAGTAGAATTAGAACCATCCAAAATTTCTACAGTATAGAATTCCCAACCACTACCCTAGGAATGATCCTAAAAATATAGGAATGAAAGTGATAAAACCTACTTTTAAATTGTTGAAGATTTATTTAAATGTAGCATGGAAAAACTGAAATAGGTCCAGCACTTACTCTTTACTTATAAACACTGAGTTTTTAGTTATTTTTCTTAAAGCATAACACAATAAATATATATATATAGAAAAATACTTATTTCTAGTACTTAGATATTACAAAATTGGTTAAACTTTGTGTATTATACAGTGTGTTTGGAAAGTCACTGGGCACTTGTATATTTATTAACAGACAAAACTGCACAGTGACTTTCTGAACACCCTGTACTTCTTAAGCCTTGTTTATTCTTTCAAGTGAAGAGGGAAGACTAATTTTTATGTTTTCCAAAGATGCATTTTATAAAATGAAAAATTTTAAATGATATTCACCTTTTCACCTACAAAGCTATCTTTCTCATGCATCTGTCGTAGAGAGTTGCATGTCACACTCAACTTTAGACAACTCCAACCTAAAGTCACAAAATTTCACTACTGCAATTCTGACATTATGATGACAAAGCCTTTTGTCAATAGGAGGGCAGTGCAACTTCCCAGCACACTGGCTCCCTCTATGCTTTTGTACTCGTATTTTAATTTTATTCCTTGGCAAATAACACATCAATATTACTTGTGTCAGTTTAATGACATTTACAGTGTTTAAAAGACTTGTTTTCTATTTCTCTTCAAACCATGGAGGCCAGTTCATGCAACATTTTCTAGTACTTGTGTGTGCCCCTAATTTACTCATACAGACTGTGCAACATTTGTAGCTTAAAAAGGTATATTCACTGGGATGATGAAATGGCCATTGTGTGTAGGGTGGTGGGGTCCTGTTATGCTGCCAGCACCTTTGATACCAGTCCCTTCTTCAGGTGTTCCTTTCCCTCATTAGAAGAGAGAATGAAAAGAACAACTTTAAATAATTGTTTGTCTGATTAGATTTTGGGAAGTTCTTTCCCTGTTGAAAAGACACTTCTCATTTTTTTTAGGCCTCAATTTTTCAGACAGGAACCTTTTTTCACTCTTTCTGTATATCTTATTCTCCTTAATCCTACCCCTAATTTGTTTCACTATTCCTTGTCCAGTAACATTTCCATGACATCCAGCCTCACCCTTTCCATCTGAGTTTTATTTCCCAGTTTTTTGTTCTTCTGCATTTTTTTGATGTGATTGTCATTTTTAGAATTGACATTGCTTGTGCAGGGAGTCTGTGGCATCAATTTTGTTCAACTGTACCCAGTACTCTTCTCTTTGCCTGATCCTTCTTACCACATAACTTTACCTCTTCTCTCTACACCTCATGTCAGGTACTCTGCCATGCCCCAAAGACTTCTTAAGATGGTTCCTGTTCCCTTCACTTCTCAACTATGGTTAATACACTTATACCATTCCTTGATCAATAGCCTCTTTGTTGTTTGGTTGGGATGCTCTGATTTCAAGTTCAGTTTCTTCTCTTTTATTAGCCTTTCACCTACCCCCTTTTGTTGCTTAAGTTTGAAGGTGTTTCTGACTTGATTGAATCAGAGGCTGAGTCTGCTCATAAATCAATCTTTGCTTTCTTATTTTAATTCCACAATATTCCCAATCTTATCCTTTGCCATAATTCATCTTTCTTCTGAACTCCCCATGTGTAGCTTTATCTTCTATTCAGTAAAAGACTTATTGACCTCATCTGTTCCACTTCCATCATGTTGAGCCCAGTGAGTACTTGGCTGTTGCAGCTTGAGCTCCTGTGGGCACATTTATGTTCACACAAGGATTTTTCTCCTTCACTTTCTCTTGGAAATTCCCTTCTCCTTTCAGCCCTTTTCATGATTCCTTTTTCCTTCTGCTCCAGTCTGTCTCCACTGTTCTTTTGATGTCGTGTTCTTCTCCACTTCCACTAATACCTCATTCTCAACCATTATGTTATTCACTGGGTGTGGGTGGCTCAACTCATTTTCAGCTGAAACAAACCATCTCTCATCCATCTACAAGTTATGAAGCTTATAGTCACCAGCCTATCCTAATTGTTCTATTATTCATGCCTGTCCTAATTGTTCTGCATAGTGTTTAGTGACCATGGTTTCATGGGCACTGTTTATCGCTTTGGGTAACACACACATTCTTAGAAAAATCCTTCAGGATTCAGTGATCTCAGTTGTTCTCCTGTCACTTCTATTCTATGATTTGTTTGGGTGGCTGGCTGGCCTGATGCAGCATCACCTCCTGTATTCCATTACCTCCATCTAAACCAAACCTACATCTCCTTACTGAACTTTTATCTCTTGTTAAAGTGAATCCCAGAACAAATTTTGCTTATTTACATTTGGCACATGAACTCTGGATGAGTTCATGCACTTCAACTTTTGATAGACTGTCAGACATGATACCATTATTACTATGAGTGGATCATTTTGTTATTTCCCTTTCTGGAAACTTCATGGTTTTTTCCAGATTAACTATTAATGGGATATCAATCCAGAATCCCTTATTTACCAGCCCTGGATCTTCCTTCTTGGACCTATTCTTAACAGGCTGGTTTCCTCACCTTTCATGTATCAGTAACAGTTTATGGACCACCCATGTATCAGACACTATGTAACAGTTTATGGACCACCCATGTATCAGACACTATGTAACAGTTTATGGACCACCCATGTATCAGACACTATGTAACAGTTTATGGACCACCTCTTAGGTGGACTTATAACACTTCCAACCAAGTACATGTTTCTTCAAGCCAGGTACAAGTGACTGTCAGCTTTACATATTTTGGAATGTTCTCTTTCTATTGTTTGTAAACATTCACTTAAGAGAAGTAGGTGTAAATTAGACAAAAGAGTAGTGTTGCAGACATGGCTACCCTAAGTGGCTGAAGTTTGAGTTTCTAATATGTTAACCACTATAGATATATCTTTAATAAAACATAAACTAAGAAATAAGACAGGAAGGCATGCTATATGATGTACAAAAAACATAATATTGATAAATGATTTTAAAGTACATTGTGATATCAGTATTACTGACATAAACTGATAATAAAGTTGTTTAATTAAGTATCAAAAATAACTAAAATTTCACATGCTTTTTTTGACCTCACAGTTGGGAAAGGGTTAATGGAGAGAATAGTAGTGTACATTTTGGCATCGTAAGATAATCTTCAGTTAATGCTTTTTTTTTCTAGCAGGATGTGGTTGGTCTTGGGAAAGCCTTGCTTTTAGAAGAAGGGGTTAAAGTTATTTTAAGGAAGTTTAAAGGAAAGCTTGATAAACATTTGAATGATAAGGGCTGTGTTGGAATTCTTTCATTTTGAAATTTAACTTAGTGAATTGGATGGTCTGGATTTGTGGTAGAAAATAGTTAGCATGTGTGCTAACAAACATGACACCCAATAAAAGTTTATTTGTATGCTGGAATTTAGTGATAATGAACAAAAGTTTAAGAAAATGATATAAAATTGGTATAAGAATCTGTGTCATCAAATTACAAACTAAACATTAAAGAACTTTCATTAGAAATGTTAAAAAAATAATCAGTCAAATAAATAAATGCAGTATTTATGCATATATATCTAACATTATAACCCAGTACTTTTTATTTCATTTTTGGCACACCATTTAAAAGATATTTGCTATCACTGGGCTAGTGTCCTTACTGTCCTTAAAGTATGTGTGTGTGTTTAAACAGAACTATAAACAGAGTGTTTGGCAAGAAGGTTCTAATTAGAGAGATCAAAAGCCAACACATGTTGTGCAAAGCGTAATCAGCATGCTAATGCTATGGTGGTCTGGAGGATGTCCACCCAGAAAATGTATGAAAAATAAGTGCTATAAATTAAATCTGGAAGCAAATTGTGCAGGAAATGTAGCTTAAACAATTGCATGGCAATTCATATAGAATTAACAAACATCCAGTAAAAAGTCAAAATGTCATAAGTATTATGTTGTAACACTGTACAGGAAGCTAGAATTAAATTAGCATAGATAAGTATATTTTATTATAGTAAAGTACTGTTTTATCTACATGCAGCATAGTTATTAATTGTTAAGTTATATTACTTATTCAAACAAATTAGTACAACAGTATTATATTAGCTCTTTCATCATTTCTGTTATATACATACAGGTATGCAATAACATTTTAGCGTGCTTCATTCTTTTAGGGTTCTTCTTTCATTTTAAATAACTTAGTTTTGATGTTTATAACAGTATCGTAATGATTTTGTATTAAAACTAGAATACTTAGTTCTTCTTCGGTCTGTGTACTCCTTGAATAATTATTTAACTATTGGAGAGCAGGTGCCAAACATTCACAAGAACATTCATAGTAGTGTGGTAAAGAGTTTCAATAACATTAAAGATATTTGGTATTCTGAAGCATGCTTTTAAGTAGTCAGTCAGTATCTGAGGCCTGTACTGTGAAGGTTTAAGAAGCCATCTCTTCTTAGTTGGTGAAATTCCTTATCAAAAACAATAGTATCTTTCAGATATTCCCTGTGAAAAATTATAACCTGTCTGATATCAGAGATATGAATTGATGGTGCTTCCTTTACATGTTTATCAAATCTGGAGGAAATATTACTGATAATGTGGTCAAGAAAAGAAATGGTTACTGTTAAACTAATCCTCCATGGAACTATACCATTTGCATGTTAGTCTAGTTATTAACCAATGTTGACATGAATACTAAGTTCATTTGCATTATTACTGCTGTACTTGCATATATGGTTTTAATAATCTATGTTCATTATTAGTGAAGTCAGTCCTTTACAACACTGTTCTGTTAGGAAGACACTAGAAAAAAATGTCTTAACTTGGACCTTGCAAAGTTATAGAAGCTTCTTTTAACTAATAAAGGGAACATTATAAAGTTTTGAAAAAAAATTAACTTGGAATATTTTGGTAGTTTTAAATAAGCCAAACATATTTCTTATTTAAACATTTCAGAGTATCATCTCCATGCACAATAACCTCAAACATGTAAAAAAAAAAGAATGAATGATATAAACAAAACCTTTCCCAACTTTCAGTATTCTCAGCTCAAAAGGTAATGCACACATTGTGTAGTGGGCAATGTGATGAATCTGCTCTGTGCTGAATGTCCTACAGATATATTTCCTGTAATAGTTATCCACATTTGGATAAGGATTTAATCCAAATAGTTATTTCTTTAACTTACTTGACAAAAGTTAATATTAATGGAACTGAAATTTAACTTATGAAAACAAGATTAAGTAGGTTGCCCATGCAATGAATGTTCAAGGTCTTGCTTTGTATTTCTCAAATTTGTTTTTGGACACTGCGTCTTTTGCCAGTGTTGGTGGATGTTCCATATCTTTGACCATGCAATTCACTTAGAGATAATCCAACATCAGTCAGTATTTTTGTAATTGCATATATGATATCTGATCCTCTGTAACTTAACAAGGCCTAAAATGTCCTCTCTAATTTCACAGTGACCATCTAAAAAGCAAAGATTTACATTTTTTGTAAATGTTTCACATTGTGAAAATGCACTTTATTAGAAAGAATGAAATAGCATCCAGTGTTTTTTTTATTATTTCATCGATAATTTTACTCAATTACATTATATCCTGTAATGTTGATTATGTGAGAAGAGAGATAAATATGTAGCATTTTTGTTTCTGGCTCTCAGTATTCCATCATTTTCAGCTTAATATTTCAGTGAGGCTAGAAAATTGCCAGAATTTCTGGAAGAATCTACATCTTTGGTATCACCACAAAATGCTGAGCTTTGTTTTCCTAAACCCAACTTGACATGAACAGTTTGAATAATGTGAAGGGCACTGTTGGTAATGATATAAATTCTGTTCGTTCATGGATGTTTATTGAAAGCTTTGAAATCAGCAGCAGCCTGTATAGAATAAGATAATAAACAAGCATAGAATAATTGTTTAAAATGTCACTAAATATTATCCAGTTGTTACATTTGTTGAGAACTACTGCTTCATCACTTTGAGTACGCACTATAGAACACAGTGTATTTTTTTAAGCCAAGCTTTTTAAACTTTCTATTGCCACCCATGAGAAAAGGTGGTAAGAAAAACTTTTAGTAGTGCCACATGCTTCTAAAGATAAGAATACTTTTAAAATTTGCTAGATTACTAATAGCTTGGCATTTGTAATCAAGTTATTTTGTTAATGTCAGTGTAAGTGCATGGTTCAGTGACTACAGAAATACAATACAAATCTGATGAATCCATGATTGTTGTATTGCAGCGATGATGGTTGAAAAAGAATGCAATTTTCAATACTTGAAGCAATTTGAGACTCAAGTAAAGAAGTTTGCATATCATCAGTATCATCACCACATGAATATAGTTTAGTGGTATCAACCTCACAAGCTCCACATTCATTGCCAACACCAAAGAAAGACTGAGGTAGTAGCTGGGTTGTGTCACTAGTAGTTCCTAAAAAACAAAAATAAATAGTAGTTTATATGATGGATAAAATATGTAGTAAAGTTTATTGTAGTACATGTGGTTTGATAAATTCCCACGGTTGCACTTCAACAATCAGACTCAAAAAGTCGTATGCTTTCATTGTGCCAAGGCAGAAAATAGAGGCCTTTTTACAGGGAAATTGGAGATGCCAGTGGAGTATACCTTCATATCCACCGGTTTTTGCAACTGGAAAAAGGCAAAACAGAAATTCAACGAATTAATTCTAAATAACCTAACTCTTATAATACTATAGATGTATTTATATTTATTTTTACTGACCTTTTAAACTGTGTCCGACTCAAAATGACCCCCAGTGGCTCAACGGTATGTCTGTAGACTTACAATGCTAAAATCCAGATAGCAAAGCACAGATAGCCCATTGTGTAGCTTTGTGCTTAATTCAAAAAACAACAAAAACCAAACTCAAAATACCACAAAAAGGTTGAAATATATAAAGTTCACCAGCTTCTGGCATGTATAACACATGAAGATTTTTTATTATTTTTCTCTTGCAATACTGAGTAGTTAACACAAATGAAAAATAAAAACTTCATAATTAAATATCAAATATACTCTTCAAAACAAGAAATGCAACAGGGATATTATTGTTATTTTAAAGAGAAATATATGTAATAACGTTACAAGCTCAGAGTATGTGATGTTACACGTGTTAAGGCACTGATTGCCAGACCAAAATGACAATAAAAGTTGTGCACTTTGAAAACGGAGGAAAACATCGGATTTTTTGCCAAAATGCATGCGTGTCCAATAAATTTGTTTGAGATCTGCATGTTCTGCAAGTGCAACATGTACAAAACCCCCCTATAAAAGTGACGGGTTCTCGGTTTCCATAGCTCAGTGTTAAGCCACTGACACGCAATACAGTTACGCCAAGACTGACTGAAGCACAACGCAACAACGCCATTGGTCACTTGGAAGCAGGCGAATCTCGATCAGATGTTGCCAGAGCTGTGAATATCCACCCAAGCACTATCACAAGGCTATGGAATCGTCACCAACAACATGGATCAACTCGTGACCCTCCACGATCTGGCAGACCTCGTGTGACCATGCCTGCACAAGATCGCAACATTCGGTTACGTCACCTTTGGGATGGGACCATCACTGCAACATCTACTGCCTCAACCATACCAGGGCTGCATAGGATTTCCGATCAGACCGCACGCAACCGTTTACAAGATGCAGGAATCCGACCTTGATGTCCAGTCAGAGGTGTCATCCTCACCCAGCAACATCGTCAAGCACGGTTGCAGTGGACTCGGGCACATCAGGTATGGCTTCATCGACGATGGAAGCATGTTTGGTTCAGCGATGAATCACGTTTTATGCTTCGTAGGCAGGATGGAAGGACCCGTGTTTACCGCCTCCGAGGTGAACGTTTTACAGCAAACTTTGTGTAGGATGTTGACAGATTTGGTGGTGGCAGCGTCATGATATGGGCTGCCATCACCTACAATGCCAGAACAGACCTTTTGCACATTTGAGGGAATCTTACGGCTCAACGATACATCGACGAGATTCTTAGGCCCCATGTGCAACCCATCATGGTGAACGTCAACGATGTTTTTTCAACATGACAACGCCCGTCTTCACACAGCCTGACTCACCACTGTCTTCTTGAGACACCACAACATCAACGTTTTTCTCTGGCCCTCCAGATCACCAGATTTAAACCCCATCGAACATCTTTGGGACAAGTTGGACTGACGTCTGCAACGGCGACAACCTCAACCTCAGACTCTATCTCAGCTTGCACCAGCTTTGCAGGGTGAGTGGACAGCCATTTCACAGGATGTGATTTGTCATCTCATCGCTTCCATGGGCAGGGGATGCCAAGCAGTTATTGATGCTCACGGGGGGGCCTACCCGTTATTGACATTGAGTGACATTAAACTTCACCTAGTGAGCGTGGACTTTGCCTTTGCAGACTTTGGATGTTCAGCAGTGAATGTGCAAAGTTTCACACATATCATACAGAACTACCTGGAATAAACTTATTAACAATTTGTCTCATATTTTGCCTTTTGCATTTTTTTTTTGAAGAGTATATAATAATAATAATAATAATTTATCATAATTTAATTATAATTAAACACAAACTTTGTAATTAAAACAGCAGACATGCACAATACAACATAAGGTAGTTATTCTAATTGCATGTCAAAGGCTGTATTAGCAACTAAAGCAACAAAAGTATGTAGTACTCTACATTAGTTATCACATGCCAGTCCTTTTTTATTGCTGGCAAAAAAACATTTGTATGGCACAGCAATCAGTTTCACATAGGTGCTTCATTTTGTTCAGTAAGAATGGCAAAGGTCAAGATTCTGTTTGGTGTACTGTATAGTTTTGCAAACCAGACTATTACTCATTCAGTGGGTAAGTTTTAAATCTTCATATAAGTTCAAACCTCAGCTGCTTTATTGTATGAAATAACCTACAAAAATGCTTAAATCTCAAACCCACAAACACAATACTTCTTGTGCTCAAAACTGTGTGTAGTTGTTAGGCATACACAACTTTTTAAGTTTACTGTGATCATTATTTTTTGGATAGTTTTGGTAGTGCAGTTGTTATATTTATTTTTAGGAATGAGAGTTTATGGTAAGTTTATATGTCTAATTGTTTATGAATCTTTGTATATGTTCAATTGTTATGAGTTGGGGATTATTATATTCTTGTCATGTTAGCAGAACTTTCTGAATTTCTGTCATTGTTTTAATAGAGTATTATTGCATCAAACTATCTAGTATTCTGTGAACTTTTCTCAACTTTTGACATGGTATAAACATGTGTTGAAAGATTACTATTTAGACCTAGACTGCATGATTGTGAGTTTGGCAATAAAAGGCGTATAGCTGTAATTTTGAAAATGAAATTATCACAAATTATATTGTAATAATAAAGTAGAGAGGAGAATAATTCATCTTATCAATTGTATTCTAAAGTAATTGAACAGACTGTGTGGACATTGATCAAAAAAGAAACTTTTTGAAGTTCTGCATACAACTATTATAACTAACAGTGTAACAAACATTTGTATATACATTTGAGTTGTTTTAATGTATTATTTTAAAACAAATGGACTGTGTTGCTGCCTTTTTATTGTTGAAATTTATTTAAACCAGGTCACAGACATGTACTGTAAAGAGTCTTGTCTGGCATGCAATTATTTCAAAGCCAAATGTTTTATTGCTTTATTAGAAGAATATAGACTGTGCAGAACATGTTAACTATGTGCAGCTGTGTGCAACTGTACACTTGTGATTGGTTTATAGGAGGTAGATGATATATATGTATACATGTATATATACACACTTATATTTAACAGTTGAAGAATTGTTTTGAGATACTCAAAGAAATAACTGTAATGTAAGATAGGTGTGACTGATTTCCTGCGTCTTTTCTTCTCCCTGTATTTTTTATATCTTGTAGACAAGCATGTTAATTTTATCGTTTATTTTTATTTTTTTTATGTGTAATTATTATAAAAAAAGCATTTTAAATTTACATATATGTATGTTTAATTTTAGATGTAAAGATTTATCAAACCGACTTTTGTGGAAATCACCTCAAAGAACATGAAAGAATACCTGATGTTGAAAAACAAAACAGTTTTGTATCTCATAAAGAATTTTCAAGTAAAAGAAAACTGAAGAGTCATATGAAGATATACGCTGGAGAGAAGCCATACAGTTGTGTAGTATGTGGAAAACAATACAGAAAATGTTCTGACCTAAATAATCATCAGAGCGTGCATGCTGGGAAGAAACCATACAGTTGTGTAATATGTGGTAGAGAATTTACACGTAAAAGTTATCTAAAGAGCCATGAGAATATACATAATGCAGAGAAAGTATACACTTGTGTTGTATGTGGCAAATATTTTGGAACAAAAAATAAACTTGAAATACATAGGAGGATACACCCTCAGGATAAACGAAACAGTTGTGGTATATGTGGTAAAGACTTTGTAAATAAGAGTTACTTAAAGACACATGAAAATATACACACTGGAGAGAATCCATATGGTTGTATGGTATGTGGCAAAGGATTTAAAAGTAGAAGTAACCTAAAAAGTCATGAGAAGATACACACTGGGGATAAACCATACAGTTGTGTTGTATGTGGTAAACAATTTGTAAGAAAAACTAACTTAAAGGCTCATGAGAATATACATGCTACAGAGAAACCATACAGTTGTGTTGTATGTCCAAAACAATTTGGAACAAATAGTAAACTTGAAATACATGAAAGGATACACACAGGTGAAAAACCATACACTTGTGTTGTATGTGGCAAAGAATTTATATGTAATAGTTACCTTAAGAGTCATGAGAAGATACATATTGAGAAGAAATCATACATTTGTGTAGCATGTGGTAAAGAATATTTAAGTAAATATTACCTAAAGAGTCATGAGAAGATGCACACAGGTGAGAAACTATATAGTTGTGTAGAATGTGGAAAACAATTTGTTACAAAAAGTAATCTCAATAAACATCACAGGACACACACTGGGGAGAAACTATATAGTTGTAATGTGTGTGGAAAAAGGTTTACAACGTGTTTTTACTTAACAGTACATCAGAGGACACACACTGGGGAGAAACCATACAGTTGTGTAGTATGTGGCAAAGACTTTGTAAGCAAGTCTTATCTGAAGAAACATGAGGTGATACATGATATAGAAAAACAATTCAGTAATGACACATGTGGAAAACAGATTTTGGGTACAAAAAGGAAATTAAATATACACCAAAGGATATACAATGGGGAGAAACCATATAGTTGTAAAGTCTGTGGAAAACGGTTTATAAGAGATTTGTACTTAAGAGCACATCAGAGAATGCATATTGGGGAGAAACCATTCAGATGTGTAGTATGTGGCAAAGAATTTTTAAGTAAAGTTTGCTTAAAGAGTCATAAGAAGATGCACACTGTTGAGAAAGTGTATGGTTGTGTAGAATGTGGAAAACAGTTTGTTACAAAAACTAATCTAAATATACACCAAAGGTTACACACTGGGGAGAAACCATACAGATGTGTAGCATGTGGCAAAGAATTTACATGCAAAAGTAACTTAAATGCTCATGCAACTATGCATTCTGCAGAGAAACCTCACATTTGTGTTGTATGTGGAAAACAGTTTAGAATTAAAGGAAGACTTAAAATACATGAAAGAATACACACTGGGGAAAAGCCATACAGTTGTGGAATTTGTGGCAAAAAATTTGCTAGTAATAGGTATCTAAAGAAACATGAGACCGTGCATAGAGAGGAGAAACCTTACAGTTGTGTAGAATGTGGAAAAAAGTTTTGTACAAAAAGTAATTTAAAGACTCATCAAATGATACACACTGAAAAGAAATCATACAGTTGTAATGTATGTGGCAAATACTTTACAGGTGAACATTGCCTTAAGAATCATGAGAAGATGCACACTAAAGAAATATATGATTGTAAAGAATGTGGAAGAATTTTTGTAAACAACCTTTACCTGAATAATCATAAGAAGATACATGATGAGGACAAATCATACAAGATAATGAATGTTTAAACAATTGTTACTTAATGACTTTTGAGAGGATGGCTATGTAGGTCAGAATTAAAGCTTAACTTGGTAAGTAATAATGTTTAATGAATGATCGCTAGTTTCGATTAATCAGCCATATGCTCTACAAAATTATTGTTGGTGTATGTTAGAGAAAAAGCTCTTTCTTTTCTCTTTATTTTAATATTTCAATGTCAAGTTTATTAGGTAGTAGCTGTTTGAACTACTTACCAGTTTTGCCATTATGTACTGAATGGCTGTGGATTAACTTCTGGAATTTTCTTCATAAGTTTAGAAGTAGGTTTATAGTAAATCTATTTTATTGATTATGTTAGAACAAGTGATTTTTTTTAGTTTGGAATATTCAGCTTGTGGTTTAAATGCATTGACAACAGATATGCTAAGTGTTACAAGAAGCTTGCGTAGAAACTACAAATCACAGTCAACAAATTTTAATTAAAATAAAAAAGAATTACAACTTGATTAATTTTTAAAAAAAAATTGTGCAACAAGGGTATACTTAATGGAAAAAGAATTTTAAATCTACAGTTATATATAATTCTCAGAAAAGCATTGCAGCTGCAAATTTGAGAGTTTAGTGAAGAAGTTTGCTACCAAAATCATAAAATGGTTTTCTCTGATCTAAAAATGAAAGCTAAAGTTAGAGTAAATTTGAAAATGAAAAATAAAATTGAAGATTTATGTATTTTAATTAATAATTGCAATTTTCTAATAAAAGTCATTACAGGGTTAATTTTTTTATTCAAAATTACAGTAAAATAGGATCTCTAAGAAAACAAAAGTTTAAACATGTTAGTTTTATGAAAAGAGAGATTTTTTTTTTAAATCTTAAATCAGGTGCAGGTTTATTACAAACTTTAAAAAAGATGACAAAATATTCACAGAAATATAGAGTTAAACACAGGGTAATTTTTAGGTTTATTGATTGGTTTCTTTTTAGAGCATAGCTACATTAAACTGTGCTGTGTCATTCATGCAGAATCAAACTACTAAATTTTAAGGAAAATGTCTTTTCAACATGCAAATAAGTGTATTCAATACAAAACAAATTTGAAACTCATATTTGCAAAAACGGCTCGTTTGGGTTGAGAAAATATTTTACATAGAAGAGCGAACAGCGTTTCGACCTTCTTCGGTCATCGTCAGGTTCACAATGATGACTGAAGAAGGTCGAAACGCTGTTCGCTTTTTGATGTAAAATATTTTCTCAACCCAAACGAGCTGTTTTTGCATATATATTTCTCTACAAGTGGGTTTTCTCGACATCACTGAAATTTGAAATTCCTTGAAAAATGATTTCTTTCATTCAACCCAAACAGGATTTTTCTCTGATACGGAATCAAAATAAAGTTCAAGATAGAGTAAATTTTAAAATAATCAGATTGAAGATATTTGAATTTTAATAGAAATTCTTAAAAAAGCCAGTACAACATTCAAATTATCTTTTCTTTAAAGCCATTTAAATCAAATTTAGTTAAAATTCCCAAGAAACATAAAAGCTTATGGCTTGTGAGTTTTAATGAGAGAATCTGTTTTGTATAATTTTTATGTGATGCATGTGCCTTTTATAATAGTTTTGGAAAGGAATGAAAATGAAAAAAAAAGTCTTTCAATTTTTAAGTTAGATGTATTTTCAAATGCAAATATAAGAGTGCATTTAATATAAAGTAAGAACTATAACTTGGAATTATGTAAAAATCTCATAAAAAATGTCATGGCTGAGTTTTCAAGAATAAAAATCTTGGAAATTTTTATATTAAAGAAAATCTTTTGCAGAGATTAATTCTTGTACAGTTTTTTGTAGAAGAATATTAAAGAACACAAACAAAATTTTGAGATAAATATATTTTCAGAATTTGCAAATAAAGGTGTATTTAGCATCAAACAATTTAAAACCTTCAGTTGTCTAAAATTAATAAAATAAAACAAGAATTATTTAACATATATGCATTTTGAATGTTCAAAATGGATTTGTATCTAATAAGTAATAAAATAAATATGTAATCAGCACAAAATAATTGAATATTCTGTATATATTTAAAATTTTAACTGGGCCTTGTGATTTTAATTTAAACAGTTTTATTTTTAAAAAATCCAAATTTCTATAAAGCAGTTACAGGGTTTATATTTTCTGCAAAAACAAAATAAGTGGAAACCAGCTAAAACATACAATAAACAAAAAAAAAACTTCAAGTGGCACTGACCCTTAAAACTGGCAAATTGTGAGAAAACATGTTAAACATTTCTTATCATAACCTTCATGTGGAGCACAAAACAAAAATATGATGTCTCAGAATCCATCATATGCATAATTAATATGGAAGGTGTAAAGAAATACAAACTTTTAACACCATAACTTTACTTAGGAATGATACACTTTTGAAAATTGATAAATGTACTCTTTGTGAACATCCTCATGGCTTTAATTTAGAACTTTGCAATGTTAATGAGCTACTGGCAATTAATTAATGAGACTAATAACAGGAGAAGTGGTGAAAAAAAGTGCAAGAGTGTAATACCAACATGTGTGCTAAATTTCATGCTGATATTGGATTTAATGGTGAAGTTATGTTGCTAATAAACTGGAAATCCTAATGGGAAGCATATTTTGAGAAAATAACCATTTAATTTTTTCTGCACTGAAATGTTGGTAGCTTTTAGTAGGTGTTTGCTTTTGCATTTAAGTGTGTTCCCTCAGAGTGCAATGTTTGAAAAGAGAGATAATTAAAAAAAAAACTTAAATTGGACAATCTTTCATGCATAACAACTTCAAGTAATGATGAATAAACTTTAAGCAAAAATAAAAAGGACTGTGACTTTGTTAATTTTCAGAAAAATATATTTTAATACTAAATTAAATAGGTATTTAATACAAAAGCAAGTTTAAAATCTATGATTCTGAAAAAAGAGTTATTACATAATCTTTCATAGTTTAGTGAAGAAATGTGTATTTCAAAAGATTAAAGTTTTCCTTCAATACCCATGATAACCAGAGTATAGATAGCTCACTGTCGTGCTTTGTGCTCATTTTCAAATTAAAGTGTCTCTAATTCACAGTAAAAGGTATGAAGATGGAATAGATTTGGAAATACTGATCTTCAAAAGTTTAAATAATAATTTTTAATAATAATTTTAAATAATAATTCCCATTTTCTAATATTTGTTATTGGATTTATCTTTTTTGTATTCTTAAAATTATAGCCAAAATTCCAAGAAGCAACAAAGCTTAGCCCTTTTTAGTTTTCATGGAAAGTGTTTTTAAACCAGTTAATTCATGCAGAAATAAACTCAGTTAAGACTATGAAGAAAATTTTTACAATAAAATAAAATAAAATCTTGAATAATTTCTAAGAGAGTAGATTTCAGCGATCACATAAAGGTATATTTAACAAAAAAAAACTTATTATTTCTGATTGTCTAATTTTCATGGTTTGAAAATTAAAAAGTTTATTGAAAAAATATATCTCAACTGTCAAACAGAAATTTTGCTGTCGTAAGATCAAAATAAGGTTAAATAGAGTAAATTGGAAAGTAAACAATAAATAAATATTTAAAGTTTTATTATAAATTGGCTTAAAAAGTGTTACAGAGTCCTTATTTCCCTCAAAAGCAAAGTAAAGATGAATTTAACCTAAAACTTCAAGAAACAACAAGACTTTAGTATTATGGGTTTTAATGAGAATATTCATTTTCTGAAACTAAAATCATATGTGGGTTCCTTAAACAATGAAATTAAAAAGAATGATGAAAAAGGTTTATAGAAAAATCAGATTGTTTGGTGTCAGGTAAATGTTGAAATAGTATAAATAGAAATGAGGCAGGACTAGATGACTGTATTGATTTTTTAAGAGAAAATTAGGAAATTTAAAGAAAGATAAATCTCCTGAGTCATAATATTTGACCAAGGGTTTTGAAGGATGTTAAAAATTTGACATGTGAACCTCTTGCTACTGTTTTTTGGCAGCCCTTGAATAGTGTGCTGAGGTACGACAGGATTGAAATTTAGCTAATGTAAATATCTTTTCAAAAGATGCAATAGAAGTTGAACCGGTAGTTGCAGGTGTGTTAGTCTCGCACCAGTTGAAGGAAAGTTTTGAAAAGTCTGGAATTTGTTCAAGGTCTCCTTATTAGATTCAGCATTCAGTACCTGACCTTTTACTTTGCATGTTGTCAGTGTCAGCCTTTGGAGAAAATCCTACAATTGGGCACATGAACTACACCAACTATATTCATCTTTTATTATTTATATCATGATGCACTTTCTTAATTGTTGGTTTTTTTGCCTGCCACCTGTGGCTGTTCTTCAAGTTTTAAAGCAAATTTGATTGGGTAAGTTTATATTCATGCTTTCTTTTCAGGAGATTTTGCTTCAGTTATGGATCCCACTCTGTAGTGAGTGACCAGTTGTTTTTTAATTTAAAATCTGCACTGTACGACCATGCTGACTCACACTTCGTCTTCCATGGCTCTGCAATGCTTACCATCCAAAAACAGTAAACTATTATTTTCTTCAACTTCACTAGTAAGTTAAATAGCGAGTTCAAAACTATTTAATTAATTACCAAAAACTAGCAACTTTTCTTTACCATGCCCTAATACCATGAAAGTGTCATTGACATACCTAACTGTATATTTCTGGTTGAAATTTAGCATTCTGTAATGCATCATGTTTTTGTAGCAAACATGACACTTAATTTTTAACTGTATAAATTTAAAGCTATATTACTTAACTACCTTAATAATACCAGCACAAAGAGGAAACATTTGTACTTTTAGCAAAACTATTTTATCTGTGCACCTTTATTATTAAATACCAGATAAGGGTATAAAGAAAAGGTAAGAATTTGCTTGTCTTGTCCCTTAACAATGCACTTAACCTGAACCCTATAAGGTAGATTTTAATTAAATCTATACAACTCTGATAGAAGCTGAAAAAAATAGCATTGATAGAAAACAAAAATGTTATACCTTTGTGGTTGTTTCTTTCTTCTGATCTGAGGCTTATTTGTACCTTTTTGTAACTATTGTGTATGAAAAAAGGAACTCTCATAGTTTCAGAAACATAACTGCTACTACTCAGTACAGGTCTCTGTCATTTTTTACCCTTTTCTATTTGCCCAGAAGTAATAACTTTCCTGTACTAAGAAGGTATTTCAGATAAGTACTTACCTCCACTAGGGTGTGATAGACCACACATGGTAAGTCAACTACATACAAAGTTCAATCCCTAGGAACTGACATCCAAATGGGGGATAGAATGAGGATCATGCCATCTTCATAACACGTTTGTGACACTAGACACAAACTTATAGACTCCTGAGCATGACATATGTGATATCTATATGATAGAAATCAACCCCTCCAACTCCTGAGCATGACATATGTGATATCTATATGATAGAAATCAACCCCTCCAACTCCTGAGCATGACATATGTGATATCTATATGATAGAAATCAACCCCCTCCAACTGCGAAACTGATAAGAAACCACCTGAAAAGCATTAATTAACAAGTGCAATGAGGGATAGCGAGAAAGACAGAGATTTCCCTTATCTCCACTGTGACCAACAACACGGAAGGAATATGATTGAGATAGACAACCATAAACATGCTTGAGGACTTGTGTTGATTGGTTATACTGTAAATCAAAAACCTAGCTACTAGCATGCATGTAGGGGTAGGATGAAAGCTCCCAATCAAAGGAGTGAACTGCAATTTGACTTCTTACACCTTTGTGATTGTACAAAGCATATTGGGGGACATAATGTCATCTACACCCACAGAACATTACTTCCCCATTCTGCATGGAATGATTGTAGCCACCTTTTTCTGGAAATCATGCAAGAGAGTGGCTTGGAACTGGAAGGTGGTAAGGACTTCTGTACCCCATTTGAAGAAAAGTGGGGTGAGAAAGAGAGAAGGATCCAGAGGAATGTTATTAAGGTACAGAAAACTGTTTAGTGTAGATATTATTATTTATTTATTTAATGTTTAATGCATGTTTAATGATTTAGTTTTTTTATTATAAGAGAATTAAAAGCAGACAATCATTGAAAGTTGTGTTTGTAACTCATTAATGTCAAGAATGTAGTTAGTAGAAGATTTGGTAATAAACATATAAATAGTATGAGATGAGTGGGAAAAGTGGAAAGAAAACAACAATAGCAGAAGAGGGTAAAGACATGAAGTTAACTGAAGTAGAAGAGATTGGCTTAATTAATATATTAGAGTAATACTAACATTAGATGAGTAGAAAAACACTAGTAGTAGTAGCACAGATATTGTAGAGATAACAGTTACCTTATATAAACATGTCAGGTGATTTGATAAATTGATTGAAAGAGAAGAACATTTTATGTTAAAAGACAGTGAATTACAAGAGTTTGTTAAATAACAAGAAAAAAACTAGTGGGAGAAAAATGTAGACAGAGAGAAAGAAAGAAGAAAAGGAGAAAAAGGGAAGAATAGAAATATAGAGAATGAGAATATAAATTGAGAAAGAAGGAAGAGAGAGAAGAGACTAGAAAAATAAGAGCACAAATTGGGGACTGAAGGAAGAAGGACCAAAGAATAACAGGGACAACTGACCCGAGCTGCCCAAATCTGAGGAACATATATAAAAATGAAATGGATGCTTTCCTGAAGAAATATGAAAGCTTTGCCCAAAGTGAGAACTGGGACAGATGTGACTGGGAAATTTGTCTCAGCTCACTTCTCACAGGAAAAAGCTTACAAGTATATGCAGACAAAACACATAAAATGCCATGGACTGTAACAAGTTAAGAGTAGCATTTCTGAAATTGTATGAACTTACTTGAAGAAGGTTTTCACTCGAAGTTTAGAGGGGTAAAACCTGACACTGGGGAAACTGTAATTCATTTTACTGCATGTCTGCTGTGATATTTCACCAGATAGACTGGTGTGGCCATAGTTTTGAGGGAGTGACAGACCTGTTAATGTGAGAACAGTTCATGATCACGTGTTCAATTGACATGTCAGTGTTCTCAAAAGAGAAAGCATGAAAAGATTTGGAGGAGATAATCAAGCTGACAGAACAGTGTGTGAAAGCCCATTCAGGTAACATAACAGGGAAGTCCAAGAATATTCAGTTAAAGTTGAAACCAGTTGGCCAGTGATAATTGACCAGAAGTAAATCTACCAAAGTTAACAGGAGGTTAATAGGGAGATGGGAAAAGAGATGCTACATTTGTTATAAAAGTTATAAAGTGAATGGGATGACTAAGGCTTGCCAAGCCCAATCTGTTGAAGAGGGAAGAAAATCTTGCAGGTGTAGTTATTAATGTAGAAATGGATATGTTTGGTGCAGCTGTCATAGAAGCAGAATCTGAAGACAGTGACTTCATTATAGAAGATAAAGACCAACTAAGCCTATAAAAAAAGAGAAGAGAGAGACATATAAAGATGTTAACACAAGTGTCAAACTGATTGATATGAAGGAAGAATAACAAAACCTACTGTGTCAGTATGCAGAAATGTCAGGAAATATGGAGAAAGGAACTGCTGAATATCTTTCAAAATATGTAGGGTGTAAGTCATTTTCAGTTTCCCAGGAAAATTTAAAAGCATCTATGAATAATGCATTTTATCCTCTTATAGGATGTGTTTATAATGATGGTGCATTTAATGAATTTTGGAAGAAAAATCCGTACAGTTTTAAATATTAGTGTCAATCACTGTTGATGGAAAATTCCTAACTAATTGGTATTTGGAACTCAATTTTGATGTTTAACTGTATACACAAAGCTACAAAATGTTATACAGAGAGTGGGAAAACAGTTTAAAGATAAAAGAATTAATATGGGATACGATAGATATTCAGAAAGATATACACTTTTTCTGTTTGATCTTAAACCCAAGCTATCAGCCAGAGATTCCCACTTTTGCTTGTTGAAACAGGGAAATCTTCAAATAGAAATATAATTTGGTAAAGCCTAACATTATAAATATTCTCACCTGTGCAGTATTTCAGTTTATTTTAGAAATTGGTCAGTTCAGAAACAACATAACTAATATCTGTAAAGCCATGAATGCTCTAGAAATTTATTAGGTAGTTTTACAAGATTTTTGCATCAGCAAAAATTTGGAGATGTGTTTGCTAAGTGATCGATCAGCTACCTAACTACTCATAAAAACAGCTACATCACTAACTTGGATCTAGGTCACATACTTGGAACTCACTGGGTGTCTGTCTACTTTGGATGAAATGAGAAAGGAGAATATTTTGAACTCCATGATTTCGTAACATATAAACATTCATCAACAGTGTGGACAATATTGTATATATTACAGATGAAAATGCATGTAAAAACTTTTTTTTTCCTTATATAGATTTAATAAAGATATAAATGACCTATTCATAATTTTGTTACAATGTAACAAAATGTAACAATTCATTAATAGATTTACCTTTTTTGTATAAATAAAATATCAAAATCTGTATTGTAAAATGGTTAATAAATGTTTAAATTCAAGTATTGTCAAGTATAATGGTTTACATATTAATCTTGTTTGTTTGTCATATGATGAAACAAAATAAGTCTCATTAAAATATTTTGTCTTACTCTTATAGAATACAGTTACTTAGTCTTATACATTTGTACAGAGGACATTAGTAGTTCTTGAATAAATTCACCACTTTAAACAAAATAATTGTGATTTAGCTTCTTGCAATCATGTGTATTTAGTTTAATAGCTCTTCTTCAAATACATATGATGCTTTTACCTACTTGAGTCAAAGCAATCCTCAAATATATGCAGATACTTTCATCATGATCCACAATCATACATATATGAGCAGCTTAACTGGGAGTATTGAATTTGCAAGCCCAACAATTCTCCTTTTTAAGCTTTTGTATTATAGGGGATACATTTTTTAATATACACTTTCCATAACAACTTGTTAATGTCATCAATGATGCTGTTAGATGATTCCATTTGTGTTATTTGATTTAGGTACAGTTCAATAAAATGAGCCTATTCACGTAATATCATTCTAACATTTTTAAAGTTATAAGACTTGATACATATAATTATTAATATTGTATTGGGTTGCAAACTTAACAGACATATTTTTTGACTTATCAAATGAAGCACAAATAATGTAGTGCTACAAAATCCAGACTAAAGTCCCTTATGTTTCAAATGTAGTCACTGATTGTATCAGTTGTGTTAATTATTGCCATTAACATACATAAATGTTACACTTTCTTTGGTGGGGTATAATGCACTATTTTCATAGGCTGCATATTCACAAATACGTATGTGATGATGACTTGTGTTGTTTCACCATGAATGAGTAGAGAAGTTTACTAGATATCTGTTGCAGAAAACAATGTTGAATTTGAAATATGCATTAGTTGTTAATATTATATAGTTGTTGGTTTCAACAAGATTTAAATATGTATAAAAAACAGGTATAACAGTGAAGAGAACAGAATGTTTAGTAAAGATTAATCTTACCTTAGTGTTTTCCATAATGTTGTACATATTTGAAATTAACTCTCTCTCTTGGGCTGTTTGTAGATAGAATAAAAGTAAGTAGATTTTCAGGTGCTCTTTATAGTTTGTTTAATGACCAATGGTTAAGCCTTATAAGATATATGATGCTTTTACTTTTAGATCATAGTTACACAGCTGTTCTTTTTTATAATTACTCTTATGACTATTATCTGTTATAATGCTCTGTGCCCATACAGGAAATTGATGGGGCAGTGTCATGGGCATTTTTTCTGCCTTTACTTGCATATAATGGAGGTCATTTTGATTATATTACGTGTACATTATATGTGTTTCGGCATCACATTGTGGGATACATGGATATTTTCAATGATTTTTGTAGCATGCTTCACTGACTGAAGATAACCTGTATGAAACACATGATGTTTTCCATCTTAGGTCATACATACACAACTTTTTAAAACCATGCCTATAATTACTATTCATTATTGCCATGACATACCATAACTGTTTAAAACTAATTTGTTGAAATTGGGTCATGGGGATGTATATTCTATTATACCGTCTAGAAATGTATACATGGCAACAAGACCCCTGATATAATCCTGTTATGGCACTTAGCAACACACTCGCTTGTGTTGATAACATTTAAAATATATATAGGTCAATGCTCTCAGCAAGTTAGTAACTTTATACAACCTTGTTGAAATTAAGTAAAAGCCATGTTTTTTTTTGCTTTCAGCTCCAGACATCCATCTTATACTGCTGTTCTATAACTCAAGAAAGGAAGTTCATTATGCTAATGTAATAAGTTAACAAACAATGATTTATAAGCATAATGAAGTGATGTATTTTAGGGGAAACGCACTTCATGTTTCAAGAAAGAATTCTGTTAAAACATGTATGCTACCCTCAAAAATAAATTGATTTATTATTATTATAAATTTTCATTCACCAATTTTTTATTAGTATAATATTCACATATAAAAAGATGAATTTTCTTCATTTTTCTTGAACTGCAATCCTAGAAGGTTTTTTTTCTTCCTGCTTGGAAATTCTAAAGTCTGTTTAGGCTATCTCACAATAACAGTGACTAGCCTTCCTAATAAACACAACACAAATAAAAGGCATTTATTTGCACCACACTAAGAAAATTTGGTTGACCAAGCTACAATCAGTTGGTTTTTCTGGAACTAATTTCTCAACAGCAGGTATTTCCTTAGTGTGATGCCAACATAGGCTATGTGTTAGTTTATTGTGCAGCTTAATAGGATAAGAATCATACTGAACACAAGAAAAGGATGCATCAGTAAAGTCAGGCTAGTTTATTGTCATGGCATAGAAACAAAAGCTCAAATATATAATCACATTATTGGATCTTTACATAGCATCTTGTACTAGTTTTGTTTTGCTTTGTAGCATAAAAATATGTATGTGTATGCATGGTTTGTTCTGGTTGTCACAAAGTGGGACAACAGGAAGTTTATGGACTTACCATGCTAGAATCAGTGGTTCAATTCTTCTCAGTGGATACAGCAAATACCCTAATGTTTCCTAGTTATAAAATATGACACACACACACACGTTTCTGGTCACAGTAGATGTTTATAATGTTTACCTACCCACCACAATTAAATCAAATAAGGTATTTGAGTATTTATTTTACAAGTGAAACATTCTGCCATTATTGACGCTTTGTTGTAACACGTATTATCTGTTTGTTTATTCAAAGTCATAAGCCATCTGTGTTCTGTTTACCATGTATATGAAATCTGATTTTTAGTGTTATAAGTTTGCAAACATATTGCTATGTCACTAGAGAGGGCTAGATATTCTCAGCATATAACTTTCTATTAGACTGTTGTTACTAAATCAATAGTAATGAAGCTGCTAATGTAAGAATCCAATATTGATTGGATAATGTTGACCATTATTGTTTTAAAGAAGTATTACAGCCTTTGTCTTTCTTGGTTTTTTGTGTAGTTGGTAAACTGAATATACATTCTCTAATTCACAAAAAAACAATTTCATTATCTGATTAACATTTTGACTTATGGCCACTAGGACATACCCATTTTTGCTGCTTGATAACCAATAGAAGTATTCCAGTCTTTTTCCCTGCAATCTGTGAAAGAAAGGTTAATTGATGTTGTAGCCCCATCTTGTGACAATCATTAACTGACTACTTCAGATCATAACCTTAACCTATTAAATTATTTTTGAGATCTGGTAGACCAAGACTTCCTGACTCTTTTCATAGACTAACTATTTTTTCTAACCAAACATTCAATTTTTGTTATTTCATATGAATTGAAATTGTACTTTGAATTTTTTTTATTATTCAGTGGTAAGACACATCCTAGTTAGATTAATGTACAGTAGCTTTGCTGCTTGTACTTTTGCTGAAATTATAAGTCTAATTCTACAGTTGCATCACAAGGACTGAGTCACATACCCAAACCTCTTACAGTATGGGATATCCAATTAATATTTACTGGGTGTTCATTTTCTTTACCCATCCAAAATACATTTGCTTTATTATTGTTAACTTTTGCTGCATAAGCTATGCAAAAGTTATCAAGTACTTTCATACTGTTATAAATTGTTTCCTTCATAGATAGTGTTATGGTAACAATGTCAGCATGCATGAAGGACTTCTGCATACACTTTAGTTATCAACATGCACAAAGCAGTTCTGCAAGACACTTTAGTTATCAACATGTACAAAGCACTTCTGCAAGACACTTTAGTTATCAACATGCACGAAGGACTTCTGCAAGACACTTTAGTTATCAACATGCACAAAGCAGTTCTGCAAGACACTTTAGTTATCAACATGTATGAAGGACTTCTGCAAGACACTTTAGTTATCAACATGCACGAAGGACTTCTGCAAGACACTTTAGTTATCAACATGCACGAAGGACTTCTGCAAGACACTTTAGTTATCAACATGCACGAAAGACTTCTGCAAGACACTTTAGTTATCAACATGCACGAAGCACTTCTGCAAGACACTAGTTATCAACATGCACGAAGGACTTCTGCAAGACACTTTAGTTATCAACATGTACGAAGGACTTTTGCAAGACACTTTAGTTATCAACATGCATGAAGCACTTCTGCAAGACACTTTAGTTATCAACATGCATGAAGCACTTCTGCAAGACACTTTAGTTATCAACATGCACGAAGGACTTCTGCAAGACACTTTAGTTATCAACATGCACGAAGGACTTCTGCAAGACACTTTAGTTATCAACATGTAGGAAGGACTTCTGCAAGACACTTTAGTTATCAACATGTACATGAAGGACTTCTGCAAGACACTTTAGTTACCAACATGCACGAAGGACTTCTGCAAGACGCTTTAGTTATCAACATGTACGAAGCACTTCTGCAAGACACTTTAGTTATCAACATGCACGAAGGACTTCTGCAAGACACTTTAGTTATCAACATGCACAAAGCAGTTCTGCAAGACACTTTAGTTATCAACATGTATGAAGGACTTCTGCAAGACACTTTAGTTATCAACATGTATGAAGGACTTCTGCAAGACACTTTAGTTATTGCAAGACACTTTAGTTATCAACATGCGAAGGACTTCTGCAAGACACTTTAGTTATCAACATGCACGAAGGACTTCTGCAAGACACTTTAGTTATCAACATGCACGAAGGACTTCTGCAAGACACTTTAGTTATCAACATGCACGAAGGACTTCTGCAAGACACTTTAGTTATCAACATGCACGAAGGACTTCTGCAAGACACTTTAGTTATCAACATGTATGAAGGACTTCTGCAAGACACTTTAGTTATCAACATGTACGAAGGACTTCTGCAAGACACTTTAGTTATCAACATGCACGAAGCACTTCTGCAAGACACTTTAGTTATCAACATGCACGAAGCACTTCTGCAAGACACTTTAGTTATCAACAGTATGAGAACTTGTAATTTTAGAACTAGCACTACACTTTCCATAAAACAAGTTTTGTTAAGTAACCATTTATATTTATTTTAGATGTGATATTCATATATACTCTTTTAATCTACTTTGTAAAGTATTCCAAAAAACCATATTTATTTTATACATACAATAATAATTTATTACTAATCCTGCCAAATTTTTTCTACTGGATCATCATTATCTGAAAGACAGATAATAGTCTCATAATATGTTTATATCAAAGAAAATATTTTTATCCCTGAACATTTGCAGAAAATATTTACTATGTTTTTGTAATGATCTTTTTAATCAGTATTGCATAGTGTAACAAGTCTTTAATGATATGTTTACAAACTTCTTTCCTGTAGTTGACCATACTTTTGAATAAAATTATATAGGTAGACAGTCTATTACCAGAATTTTAATTAATAAGAAACTCTTTATAATCTTGTACATTTCTCCTTTTGTAAATATTCCTATCCCACCAAACATGCTTGTCCTTTTGGATGTGAGAATGTTATAATATTATGGTTAATCCCACTGTTTATTGGTAAAAGAGTAGTCCAAAAGTTGGCAGTAGGTGATGACTAGTTATCTTCTCTCTAGTCTCTCATGGCTAAATTTTGGATGGTTAGCACAAAACGTCCTTATGTAGCCTTTGTATGAAATTCAAAACAAATGAACCAAACAATCGTTTGTAAAGGAATCATTTAAATTATTCATTATGGCTTCACCCCCATCTTCTTAGCCATCAAAACTAGAGTAGAACGATTGCCTCTTTCCTTTTGGGCTGGTTGTCTCTATCACTACAATCGCCCTTTACACTGGTGGAACTTAACTTGCTCTTCGTCAGCCTGACAGTACATCAGTCGAATCTAATGATATTCATTAATAGATGTTATACCATGTTTCTCATGCTATTATTCTGGTTGTTTTTAACCGTATCTGGCAGAAGAATGTTTTTCCTGATGCTTGGTGCCATGCTTGAATCAGAGTTGTGTCTTGAGTGTCACACTTTTCATTATAAAGATTAATGCCATCAATGGACAACTACCCCCTGCAGTTGCCAATGGTCTCTTTGTCAACGACTTCCACATCTCGTGTCAGTTGTCCAACATGAGGTATATTGAGCAGCAGCTACAGACTGCCCTCAATCATTTACTGAAGTGGAGCACAGCAAACAGTTTTAACCTTTCTCTCTCCAAGACTATTTGCATGCACTTTTCCTGTCAATGGGGTATTTACTCTGATCCTGAACTCCGTATTTGTGAAGTTGTGTTTCCTGTGGTCCCTGAAGCAAAGTTCTTGGGGCTTATCTTTGACCATAAGCTTATCTTTATTCCATACATCAAGCAGCTACATACCAAGTGCACAAAAGCAATGAACATCCTTCATGTCCTCTCTTTCACCTCTTCAGGAATGAATCAATGTTCCATGCTAGAAATCTGTCTTGCCCTTATTTGATCAAAACTGGAGTGTGGCTTTGCCAGGACCTCAGCCTTGAGTATGTTGGACATTGTTCACCATCAGGGACTTTGGCTCTGCACAGGGCCTTCCACACTACCAGTCCAGAGTTTGTGCACGGAGTCTCATGGACCACCTCTATACCTTCATCGTTTGCAACTGTATTTAATGTATGCTTCAAAACTTTTATCTTTACCACAGTATCCCACATTGGGTTGTGTTTTCCTTCTTCAGTGGGCCACACTTTTTTATAATAAATGATCTGCCATTGTTCCTTTTAGCCTTTGTATCCAGGTGTATTTAAATGAATTGGATCTATCTTTGGATGACACAGCAGTATCCACAGATTGGCCCATTCCACCATGGCTGATACTATCTCCAAAAGTGACCTTTCTTTGAGTCATCTGAAGGAGGCAGATATTCGTGATTGAACTATCCTTCCATCCTCATTTATGAAGATGATTCTTGATCAGTTGGCTCTGTGGGCCCATTTCTCTATTGTCTACTTCTGTCCAGTTTTTTTGGATACATGGCCACGTTGGTATTCGCAGGAATACTGACATCGCAGCTAAGTCAGTCTGTTGTGGTATTTATTATCCCCACCATGTCTGTTCCATACATGGACTACAGCCCTGTATTCAAGCCTTGGCTACATGCCAGTTGGCAGTCAACTTGGAGTGAGCAACATGATAATAAGCTTTTCCAAATCAAACCTTCTGTTGCTCTTTGGCCATCTTGCTTCCATAAGAATCAGAAGTAGGAAGTTGTTCTGGCTAACTATGCATTGGTCACAGTTTTTAACTCACCACTTTCTTTTATTTCGTACTGATGCGTTAATGTGTGGCATTCAAGTCACAATATCACACACCTTACTGTCATGCTATTGTTATGATCACCCTTGATATTGGCCTGTGTCATTGGTGAGGGTGACAATGTCCACCTCAATTGTGTTAAATTTTTAAGGGTGATTGGTCTTTTTGACTCTGTTTAAGATTTTAATCTGAAAATTTGACTATGTCCTGTTTTAGTATGATTCCTTTTTACACATTTTACTGATATTTTACCGGCCGTTTGGCGCAGGTAGCCTAGTTGCTTTGTGCAAATAAATAGTAAACAACCAACCAATGAGAGGGAGCAGCAGATGTTCAGTAATTTTCGACCACTTTTTCTCGTCAAATAATTTATCAGCATATAAGTATGAATATTTTGGCACTATTTCTTGCAATTCTAGCCTGTTTGTTACTGTTATCATCTATCATTTATGTTATTGTTAACTTATCCTTTCTTTCATTAAATTATTTATAAAAATTATCGTTGAATTTCTCTTCTGCATCTAAATTTTTTGCACCTGGTCTTATTCTTAAACCTTCTGATGTAACCTTGTATAATCCATTTAATTAACGTTTGATCATGTCTATCGATTCCATAAAATCTTGTTTACCAATATCAAATCCTACTAACTTAGTTATCGTTCGTTCTAAACAGTGTATTCTTCTTCCTTTGGTACTCTCTTATTTATTTCTTGAAATCACAATCAAACTGGATATCAGAATTTAGGCCTCAATGAGAGGGTTAGGCACATTTTAAAACCTTGATGTTACTGCTTTTTTTCTTCAAATTTTCTCGCATCTTCTTCCTCTCCCACACATGGTGTAATAAGTTTATTACCTATTTCCTTGGCCCCCTAATGCAGCGGTATGTCTCCGGATTTACAACGCTAAAATCAGGGGTTTGATTCCCCTTGGTGGGCTCAGCAGATAGCTCAATGTGGCTTTACTATAAGAAAACACACACCTATTTCCTCTACTGTTTTATTGTTCTTCAATAATGTAACATTTATCTTATTTTATAGTAACCCTTTATGTATTTTATTGCATAATGCTGGTCACTAATGAGGTGTTGATTACTTCCTAGTAAGTTGATTTCTGTACGTAAGGTCGAACTACAATGGAATTAGAAATATAAAATCATTCCCTTATCATGACTCCAGAAAGCTATGCCTGGTGCATTTGATTCAAAATGTCTGTATCTACTATTTTAAAAATACAGATATCTTCTTTCAATGTTCTTACACTTGTGTCTTTTATTAGTTTTATTTCCATTAATTTTACTAATATATGTTTGTTTGTTTTTTATATACAGTTAAAATCATCTGTTGATATTATTTCGTATGTACAGTAAAGAAATATATTGTTTTGGAAAGACATTTGACTGTGCTGTTGGAATTACTTATGCATAAATATTTATTACTTTATTGCTGAACTTCAAATTAGTGTAACGTATTCTTCTTTGTATGTCTTGGCTGGTAGATTGTAGTGGGGCTTTTAATTTATTGCTTAGAGTTATTTCTGTTGTAAAGCGCCAGTTTCAAACCTATCCATAAAAGAATAACATAACAAGATTTATAGGAGAGCACATAGCTAGGCCATCAGTCTGTATAAATCTTATTAAATTTTAAAAATGAACTTTTCACTTGAGATTTTCTTAAATTTTATATGTATGAAATATCAGGGACATGCATATTGTTCACTCATAATTTGTCTTCAAAATAATTAGTAGTTTTATCAATTCGCACTTTTGTGAATAGTGATACAATATCAAAGGATACAAGTTCATCATCATCATTTAGATTCACCTTATTTATATTTTCAACAAATTCTGTAGAACATTTAACAATATTTTTATCACACATTTTACTACTTTATATAAGGATCTACATGGTGTTCGGAAAGTCACTGTGCAGTTTTGTAATCATATTTTATTCAGTCTATTTCAAGCCAGAAACTGATAGCGGTTTTTAGAAACAAAATAAGAAGGATCCAAGCCTGTATTGATGCAAACGGGGGTCACTTTTAACATTGTTTATAATTGTCATTCATATTTACCTCTTGTATTCTATATTGAAGCATGTCTTAATGAATATATAAGTGCACAGTGACTCCGAACACGCTGTATATTTGATACCATAGGATTATGGGAATCTTCTATTTTATGAACTTTTAGTAAATAATAACATATTGGAACTTTTTTTTTTGTTCTCTCTGGAGGAGTTTGGCTTACACAGTTTGTAACTTTTATTTTAATTAATTAATGTAATGTTTTTGTTAATAGATTTTAAACTGGTGCTTTAAAGAATGCTAAACCTAAACTAGAAATATGGGTTAGATATGTTGATGACACTTTCATGTTGTGGCAACGTCATAAAGAAAACTTGCCAGTTTTTGCTAATTACTTAGGCCTGGCATGGCCAAGCGCGTAAGTCGTGCGACTCGTAATCCGAGGGTCGCGGGTTCGCGCCCGCTTTCGCGCTAAACATGCTCGCCCTCCCAGCCGTGGGGGCGTATAATGTGACGGTCAATCCCACTATTCGTTGGTAAAAGAGTAGCCCAAGAGTTGGCTGTGGGTGGTGATGACTAGCCGCCTTCCCTCTAGTCTAACACTGCTAAATTAGGGACGGATAGCCCTCGAGTAGCTTTGTGCGAAATTCCACAAAAACAAAAAACAAAGCTAATTACTTAAATAGTCTTGAACCATTATTCAATTTTCATATGAAGTTCAATAAAATAATAGGTTACCGTCTTTGAACGTGTTAGTTAAGAAAAACAAAAATAAGTTAGAAACTATAGTCTGTTATAGATCTATTTTGTTATCGTGGCGTCGCACCAAAAAGCATATCATACAGCCCCAAAAAATGTCAACTTTGTACTGTTGTGATTACGAGTTTTTAAAGCTATGTTCTATTCCAGACGGTTTAAAAAATGATCTGTTATTAATCAAACATGTTGCATTAGGTAAACATTTGTTGTCTTGTATTCTTGATACACCCATGAGAAAATTTAACAAATGATTATCAAAGGTAAACTGAAATCAATATTTGATAAAATAGATGGAAAGAGATGTTCTTCTTACTGTGTGTTACAGGCTTTTTGTGTAAGTTTCTGGTTAATTTCAAAAACAAAGCAAAATATCATTCCGATTCATAGATCAGTAGATAAAATCAATCAAATAGTAAGTAAAACAAAGATGAAATCAATGTGATCGATAAAAGGAGTAAAAATGTTTGTGAATGTGCTCGTGGACATCTTGGTCAGACTAGAAGAAATTTAAAATTCGGAACAAATGAACATAAGAGAAATATTAAAAAAAACAAAAGAGAAAATTCTGCACTAGCTGAACACAAATTATGCTAATCATGACATCCAGTGGGTTAAAAATGTTATTTTGGCATAACCGAATAATATAAATATTAGAGATGTGAGTTTTTTTTTTTTTTTGTTGGGTTTTTTTAAATTTCGCACAAAGCTACTCGAGGGCTATCTGTGCTAGCCGTCCCTAATTTAGCAGTGTAAGACTAGAGGGAAGGCAGCTAGTCATCACCACCCACCGCTAACTCTTGGGCTACTCTTTTACCAACGAATAGTGGGATTGACCGTCACATTATAACGCCCCCACGGCCGGGAGGGCGAGCATGTTTGGCGCGACGCGGGCGCGAACCCGCGACCCTCGGATTACGAGTCGCACGCCTTACGCGCTTGGCCATGCCAGGCCCCAGAGATGTGAGAGAAACTATAGAAGACCCGGTATGGCCAGGAGGTTAAGGCACACAACTCGTAATTTGAGGGCTGCGGGCTCGAATCCCCTTCACACCAAAGACGCTCGCCCTTTCAGCTGTGGGGGCATTATAATGTGACAGTCAAACCTATTGTTTCTTAGTAAAAGAGTTGGCAATGGGTGGTGATGACTAGTTGCTTTCCCTCTAGTGTTACACTGCAAAATTAGGGACGGCTAGCGCAGATAGCCCTCGTGTAACTTTACGTGAAATTCAAAACAAAACAAACTAAAACTTTAGAAATAATGAAACAAAGTAAGACCAGTTTCATTTTAAATAAGGATAAAGATTTAGAAAATCATAGATTACGTAGGTAGCATGATTTTTTTTTAAATATGTTACTAGTGGCCACATAAGTATGGCTTTCTTGTAATTATATTGTTATACAATATTTGTTTTTTGCACTCTTAAAATTGAAATAAATATACTTTAAAACATAGAGTGACTTTAAAAACCATTGACCAGTTTTATTTAAATATTTACACAACTTCTTTGAATTTTAACTTTTAATATCATGAGCACAAAGTTCGTAAAATCCAACTTCTCAGTCCTTTGTCTTAAACGGTGAATTTACAGTTCAGATGAATAAAAGTCATTAATACTGTAGAGTTTACTGTAACTTAGTGTTATTGTAAAGAGAAACACAAGCATTGTAAACATAGCAGTTGTTTAACTGGTATATTTGAATTTACAGTTCTTATAACTGAAATTGCCCATTCTGTGAAGTGGCCTAAAATTAGTAGTATTGTGTCTTGAAAGAGGCATAAATAGTGTAAATGCAAGTTTATATTTTGTTGAGAAGCTACCAATTCCATTTTTAAGATAGATTAACAATGTCGAATACATTCCGGCAAAAAATATAACAATTCTGATATATCAAGGTGTTTTATGGAATAGTTGCCTTTTCTGATTTATCACTGAGACGTTAATATTGTGCTTTATATCTAAACTCTACCGCAAACACTGGTGATGGGGAAAATTCCTGTCAGTAACAGTGATAATGAAAATACAATATAGATATTGAATGCTATGATATTTAACGGCGAAAATATCTATTAATGTTGCAACCATAATATCCCAATTCAAAAAACAACAACAGCATAGACAAGGTATGCCCAATTGCAAAAACAATGAAAGCACTGAGGAATTCTTCAAGACGAAAAGGACGCGGTCCTCTTTCCACTTCTGTCTCTGCTGTTTGAAGAGCAGTGGTGGCATTGGTTTTCCTTAGGAACTTCTGTTTTCTTCCGCGCTCAGCTAACACGTCTTTATACAATTTCGTAATAATTCCCATCTCGTTTAGGCGAATAATCCTGTAGAAAAAAATAAATTGCTGTTTGATGTTTTAGAGTTTAAGATTGAATATAATACTTTCAACAACTTGTAATCTTAATGAGTTATGCAAAGCAATAATGTGAACATTTCATATGGGAATGCTTTTAAGTTCTCGTATTCAAAATAATATCAAAATTTCATTTATTAATGAAACTTTGTAGACTGAACGGCAACTGCCTGTTGTGGAGACACAAGTGTAGAGAACGACATTTCGAGAGGCGGAAGACTTTCGAAACGTCGTTTCCTACACTTGTGTTTCCATTACAGGCAGTTGCCGTTCATTTTACAAAGTTTCATCATGAATACTCTGTCTAAATAATCTATCAAAGAATTCATTTATTAATGTTTTGAACATTTCTTCATGCATAACATAACGTTGACAGTCATCAGCAGACTGGTTATTCGAATAAAGCTCGAACTAATGCGAGCATGATGTGTGGAGAGTGACCAAAAAAAGAGCCCCTCTTGAAAATGTTGCTAATTTGTTATATCTTTTATTAGATAACCGAAAAATATGTGAATCTATAAGTTTTTTAGAACACACCAGACGAGATTTGTTCAAGTATGGTCTCGAATCCTAATTTGAACACTGGCTTTTGTAAATATGAGAACTTTTCATGATTTTATTTACATATTCGTATGAAAAAATGTACATTTGCTCTAGTTTCTGATATCCTCTTATTCCATTTAACCTACAAAGTGGTTAAACAAGTTTCCCAGTAATTGTGGAGTCGTTAGAAGATATCTTAGAAATAAGAGATTTGATGTTAGGGAATGGCCAGGTCAATCATCTGATATCAATCCGATTGAAAATTTATGGACTGAGTCAAACAGATTAATGAAAGATCGCAAACCAATCACGGAAGATGAAATTTTTGAAGTACGCGAAGAAGGATGGCAGTCAATCGCTCAGACATATTTGTGCAAACTCATTGAAAGCATGCCACGCCAATGTGAAGCAGTAATGAAGTCCAAGGGAATGCCGACTAAATATTAAATATTAACTTGTGAAAGTGGTTTGTGCTATTTTGGATTTCATTTTTACGTTCGATTATTGCAGAGAAACTTATTTAACCATTTTGTAGGCTAATTGGAATAAGAATATCTAAGAATCTGGAGCAAATGTACAACATTTTTCATGAGAATATGTGACTAAAATCATGAAAAGTTGAGGTATTTACGAAATCCAGTGTTGAAATTAAGATTTGAGATCATATGTGAACAGATCTCGTCGAGTACGTTCTAAAAACTTATAGTTTTACATATTTTTCTCTTATCTAATAAAAAATATAACAAATTAACAACATTTTCAAGGGGGCACTTTTTTGTCCGCTTTCTGTAGTTTGTAAAAGTTACTAGCAAGGTGGTTATCCATGTTTATTGAAAAACTATTTGAAAAGTTCGTAAGGTCCTATTAATGACTTTTTCTTAACTGATAGATTTTTGTCGTTTTTCATTTTAATAAATAAATTAATCTATGAAATGAACCGATTATTTTGGAAACTGCGCCTGTAGATTACAATTGTTAATACTTAATCGTCAATTAAAAATGTTAATTATTACATACATTTTACCAAAAGCTTCTTTCATGGGAGATCCGTTAGGAACAGCAAAACTGTAGAACATCTTGTAAAACTCTTCTTCACCAAAGTGGTAGTTTCGTATTCCAAAACTAGCCAAACTACCTTCCATAGAAGCTCGAGGACACACAAAAGCGAAGGATTTCTGCATAGCTCGGATGACTCCTGCGTCCACTGATCTGACTACTGTCTGTGCTTCGTTTTTTCTTATCTGTTTGCCAATCGTGTACATGTTTCCTTTTGTTGCACCCTGAAACATTGTTTATTTCATCGTCAATACTTTGAATTTCAGGTTAGCTTAAGTAGGTCTTAGACGTGAAACTTATTTTAAGTACTTGCTTATGGACTGCAGAATAACCTCAAAATTTGCACATCACTTGTGGATTACAGATTTAATAACATGTTTAGTTGCTTAAGATGAAGCTTGAATAAATCGGGTTAAATGAATGAAATAAATGTAGCACTAATTTGTCAGTAGTAAATACATTTAAATAATCACAAAATAGAAAAATAGCTAAACTTCTTATTTTAACAATAAGTGGTTAGGCGATTAGAAAGCTAGACAGTGTAACAAAGGAAAAATTTATTAATAGGTTATTGTTTTCGTTAGTAGTGCCCCCCGTGGAACAGAGGTATGTTTGTGATCAGTGATGTCGAGAAAACCCACTTGTAGAGAAATATGTATGCAAAAACGGCTCGTTTGGATTGAGAAAATATTTTACATAGAAAAACGAGCCGTTTTTGCATACATAGAGGTATGTTTGCTGACTTACAACGCTAGAAACCGGGTTTTGATATCTGTTGCGAGTAGAGCACAGATATCCCTTTGTGTCGCTTTGTGCTTAAATAACAGCAACGAACAATCGTTAGTAGCATATATGATTACTCGAGTCTAATCATCAGTACTACAGTTACTCCACCAACAGTTTGAAAAAGAAAGAACTCTCAAGGAACTCACCCTAATCACAATCTTCATGATAACAGAACTCGCAGCTTCCTGTGTCAACATAACCTGTTTACAACTTGAAGATAACAAATAAATAGAAAACTCAGTCGGGCTCCACAGGAGTCAGTAAACTATACGGAACATACAAGATTTAATAAAACAACCACTATTTTTCTAGACGTGGTTCATATATGTTGACAATATATTCTAATACGGTCGCACACTACAGAAAAGATTCAAGAATTCACAACCCATTTGAACGAATGACATTCCGGGGTACAATTCACGATGAAATAAAAAACGAAAATGTAACTTACCATTCTATGGTTGACAGTTACCAATACACATAATTCATATACGAGAGGAACTTACAGGAAACCTAAATATACTAGTAAATATCTCGACTGTAAATTAGAACTCCAGCAACGTAAAGAATGGAAGGAAACATGGTGCGTAGTTTCCTGAATCAAACATACTCAGAAAGAAAAAAACAACACAACAATTCTCACTGACAATAATTACCCGGTAGACTTCAAAGAGAAGATAATTCCTAAATATGAACAGGAAAGATACTACAGAAAACAGCCACATTCCCCTGGGTCAAATGTTTCATTGAAAACATACAAAGGATAAAATATATTAAGTGAGAATATTATTCAAAAATCACAATACTATACTACCGTTGTTAGTATAAATCAAACCACTTAAATACCCGATTGATAGCAAAAACATCATACAGCGTTCTTGTGATTGTGGACTCCAACACTGGAGAAACAAAAAGTCGAAAAGTGTTAGAATGCAAGAATTTAACGGACAAATAAGATTTTGATTTATCGATCTGTATGCTGTATCCCATCCTGCCAGATTGATCTGTGGGCAGTAGCCCATCGTACCAGATTAATCTGTATGCAGTAGCCCATCGTGCCAGATTGATCTGTATGCAAAAGCCCATCGTGCCAGATTGATCTGTATGCAGTAGCCCATCGTGCCAGATTGATCTGTATGCAGTAGCTTATCATACAAGATTGATCTGTTTACAGTAGCCCATCATGCAAATTGATGTATGCAGTAGCCCATCATGCAAGATTGATCTGTATGCAGTAGCCCATCATGCCAGATTGATCTGTATGCAGTAGCCCATCGTGCCAGATTGATCTGTATGCAGTAGCCCATCATGCAAGATTGATCTGTATGCAGTAGCCCATCATGCAAGATTGATCTGTATGCAGTATCCCATCATCCCAGATTGATCTGTATGTAATATCCCATCATCCCAGATAATAAAATAATATCAAAGTAATGGGATATGAATAATGTCCGAAATAAAGGAAGAAAAACAAGTTTCCAACATAATAAATTTTGTCTAACGTATAAGTCAGCATAACTTACATACCCTTTATTAGATTCCCTTTTCGAAGGATTTAGATAAGTCAAACATTAAAATTAAACGTTTTTCTTTATTAAGCTATTTATAATACTCTGGAACGAATATTTTTAATGTCCAACAAATGGGGATTGCTATGGTGTTTTACAAAATTAATCAAATCTTTCCGACACGTGAAAATAAATGGAAAACTACAAAAACGGGATTTATTGTTGTGGAATAACATTTCCATTCAGTTAAACCCACCACACTTTTTATAATTATGATATATTTTTATGAAATGGTTAGAGAAAACTTTGGTCTATCTTAATCAACATATGATTACAGGAAAAAGGCATGAATGCTATTTTGATTTGTAAAGTATATATACTTCAAGGTATATTTATAGGTATGTGCAAACGAATGCTCACTTATGCGAGTATACTCGTAGATGTGTAAACCTGTGGTACACTTTCATGTATGTGTATATGCGCATGTCTAGATTTTAAGGAATTTAACAATTCACTATGTAGAATAGACAAATAACTTCAGAAAAAATGTTTAATTACTTGTACCCGACGTTTCGGCTTCCGTCTTGATCGAGGTTCTGTGAACGGGCCTGGCATGGCCAGATAGGTTAAGGCGTTCGACTCGTAATCTGAGGGTCGCATGGCCAGGTGGTTAAAGCACTCGACTCGTAATCCGAGGCTTACGGGTTCGAATACCCGTCACACCGAATATGCTCGCCCTTTTAGCCGTGGGGACGATATAATGTGACTGTCAATCCCACTATTCGTTGGTAAAAGAGTAGCCCAAGAGTTGGTGATGGGTGGTGATGACTAGTTGTCTTCCCTCTAGTCTTACACTGCTAAATTGGGAACGGCTAGCGCAGATAGCCCTTGTGTAGCTTTGCGCGAAACTCAAAAACAAACAATTTCTGTGAACGTCACAGGTTACCAAACTGATTTGAAATGACAATAACCGAAAACAAAATACAGCTACAATAATATAATGGAAAAGTGTACATGATATAAGTACAGTAGAATATTTTTGAGTCGTTCACTAGTTGTCTTCCCTCTAGTCTCACACTGCTAAATTGGGAACGGCTAGCGCAGATAGCCCTTGTGTAGCTTTGCGCGAAATTAAAAAACAAACAATTTCTGTGAACGTCACAGGTTACCAAACTGATTTGAAATGACAGTAACCGAAAACAAAATACAGCTACAATAATATAATGGAAAAGTGTACGTGATATAAATATAGTAGAATATTTTTGAGTCGTTCACTAGTTGTCTTCCCTCTAGTCTTACACTGCTAAATTGGGAACGGCTAGCGCAGATAGCCCTTGTGTAGCTTTGCGCGAAATTAAAAAACAAACAATTTCTGTGAACGTTTACCAAACTGATTTGAAATGACAGTAACCGAAAACAAAATACAGCTACAATAATATAATGAAAAAGTGTACGTGATATAAATACAGTAGAATATTTTTGAGTCGTTGACCACATAAAATAGAGAAAATTGTTATAACAACATGCCAAAAGTAATAATAATAGTAAATATGGAAGGAGCAAGGCATTGTACCTATTAATGAAAGGGCGTCTGGATTGAATCAAATGTAATTCCTTGTATTTTCCGTCGAGAAAATTGTCACAAGTTTTTAAAATTTTGATTATATAAGTTGTCCCATTGATTGTGCCATATTATTTTAAGTAATGTGCAGTTGTAGCTTCTTTGTTGTCAAGATTTCCACTCACACAAATGCATTCTTGAAAGTACTCGTTTTTTAGGCGACTGGATTCACTTATATATGTGGCCGAATACTTTGTACATGTCACATACTGTTTTTAAGTCTGCAGTACTTCTCTAAATCATTCATCTTTGTAAAACGCCTTTTGGATATACATGTATTATCGTTATTAAAGACTGAACAGTATATCCTTCAGGTTTTTGTATGATTTTTGATATTCAAACCAGCTATTCTAGTCGCTTGACGAAGACGATTAATTAAAGGTTCATCGACGAAAAACTTAAGTTACGTCTCGATGATACATTTAGTTACGAACCTCACCTGAGGAAAGAACTGGAAAGTAATGCTAAAGATATTTTGGAAGAATTTAAAAGCAATACCACTATATCCATGCGACTTCTTTATAATCTGAAGCTATCTCATTCAAAATCCTCTGAATTGTATGGATTATCCAAATATCATAAACCTGACACACCCCTAAGATCCATAGTTTCGATATGCATCCATCCAAAAGCGTCTGTATCATGGCTACTTGACAAGTTACTTCACCCTCTCCTTAACAAAATACCCTCACACCTTAATAACACCGATTACTTTCTCATCAGGTTATTTGGAGATGATTTACAGATACGTTCGAACATCGCCCTATTTACTCTTTATGTCGCTTCCCTCCATCTTTCCATTCCTCTAGAAGAAAGTATAAGCTCGGTTATGAATCTTTTTAGATCGACCAGCTCTTATATTACCATTGACATACCTATAGAAGTTACTGAAAATTCCCTCATATTTATTCTCAACAACAATTAATTCAAATTTCATTCAAGTGTAAAAATAAAAGAAAGACATCACTATGGGCAATAATACAGCTGTTGCTGTTTTTTTTATGTATTTATTTGAAGCATCAGCTCTTACTCGGTGGAATTTTAAAACTGATCTTGAACCTGATACATTCACTACATTTTCAGTGTATGGAATCATTTACCTCCTCCTCTTTAATAATCAGCACTCCACATGATACTCATACCGATAATGTCCATACATCTATCTTGATACCACGGTCACTACTGTAAACTGAAAAACTGTTTCTTTCGTGTATTCTAAATCACATGCTAAACTTATTATTCTGCATTAGAACTCGCACCATCCATCAGCTACCAAACGACATAACAGAGTTGGTAAAATCTGCAACACCAAGGACGGGAAGATGAAAATCACGATCAAACTTCAAAAGCTCCTGATGTACAATGGCTACCTGTATTGTTACATTACAAAGACATTTCACACTTTTGATTCACAAGATGTTAATAAACGACATCAAAAAGATGAATTACTACATCAAGACACCGTTTTATTGATTGTGCTTTTCGTGGATGAACATTTAATTGATCGCCTTTGTAAAGAGATCAGAAGATATCATTTGAATATCAGAATCATACAAAAACTTGGTAGAAAACTGAAGGATATACTCACTCGTTCAGCCTTTAATAACGACATGTAAATCCAAAAAGTGTTTTGCAAAGACTAGTAGGTTAAAAAAATCCTGCACACTTAAAATTACTGTCTATGAACTTATATGTATGTATACAGTGTTCCGCCACATATGCTGGTGAATCCTGTCGTCTAATACAGAGTATTATTATATTATATTCTTGCAACTGGAAATCTTGACAGCAAAGAAGCTACCATTAAACATTACATAAAAGAATATGGAACACTCAATGGTACACCTTATATAATCAAAATTTTAGAAATGCTCTCGACAAAAACTATAAGTAATCTCTTTTGATTCACTCCAGACACCCCTCCATTGATAGGTACAATACATGGTCCATTTAATATTTTATTATTCTTGTTAATTTTATTATTTTGATTTTATCTGTTTTTATGTTATTATTTTCTTTATTTTTATGACCAATGACAGAAAACCGTTCGACTGTACTTGTATCACCTACACTTTTCCATTATTTTGCTTAGCTGTATTTTGTTTTTGGTCAGTGTCATTTAAAATTACTTTCGTAATATGTGACGTTTATAGATCTTTGATAAAGGTGTAAACCGAAATGTCTGGTACAAGTAAACATTTTATTTCCGAAGTTCTTTGTCATTTTTACATAACAATTTTATGCTTCAGTCAGCGTTGAAAGTTTTTAAAAAAAAGTCATTTGACATTTCATAGAAATATGGAAAACTCAAAATAGTTTTTTGGAAAAAGATTGAGCATGTTCTTACCATGAAGCTTGCATACGGTACAGTTCCATAAAGTGTCCCAACCATTATCTTGTTTTCTTCCATACGCTTGACTAGTTCTGAGATGCTGTCTATCGGTAGTTCCTTTTCAGGAACATTCATGTAAGATGTCAAGCTTCCACTAAACCCAGCCACGACAATAATAACAAAAATCCAATAAAATGCAACTATTACTCGTAGTGAGTTTGTAACCGGAAGCTTTTGACCACCATCTGTTGGAAAAGTATAGTCTTAAATTGTTTATCATAGATTGAACAGTGTGAAACCAAATTTCTTTACCACAGTTTGGATATTATGAAACCAAGTTTTGTAATTATAATTTGGAAAGTTAAAGTCAAGTTTTGTTTATATGAATTTAATGTATTAGTTAGAAATGTGTTTAAAGTAATCTTGTAAGAGTTTTCTAGTTTACGTACAATATAGGCATGACGTGGCCAAGTGGTTAGAATCGTCGCCTCTATTTGATACTTCTATATGTTCTCAAATTATAATTTTTAAGTGGTGCTTTGTTTTGCCAATATACGTAACCTTCTAATCACTACATGTGTACTTATATACAAGCTATGTATAAGAAAAATCTATACACCAAATAGGCGAATTGAATAAAAAGTGTTATTGGCTATAAAGTGTTTAATGCGTTTCACTGTGATATAAATCCAGCGTATATCTCTTTCTTTAATTTGTTTTCATGGTTACTGATGAGGAGTGGAATTCTTCAAAACTAGTATAATCCAATAACACACGTTGATCAAAGTGTACATTAAACTGGAACTTTCTTGAACTTAGACTTAGAGATTAAACATTTTTTGAAATACTAAGTTTATTTATTCAAAATTGTTATCCCTAATTTATGAGAGAGAAGATAAGATTATCCTTCCATTTATCATTTTCCGGTATATCGAAATAAATTAGTTATTGAAGAAACTAAAGTAATAGTTGATAAATATAATTGTAACATTATATTCAGATTTTTCTGAAGGTGTAATAAATACATTCTGAAACATTCGAACCTTCTATAAATAAAAATATTTTCGGTTTTGTTAACCTTATTTGTCATCAGACTACGATTTCCCCACCATAAATCCATTGTCATCACATAGACAGTTTAAAGTAAAAAAACAATGCAAATTAAATATATACAAATATGTATTGCAGAGTATCATATAATTTAATGATATCATAACAACAGTATTTAATAAATTTATTGTCTTCAACTAAAAGCTGCATGATGTTTAAAAATATGAAGGATGTTAATAAACTAAACAAATATTTGGGAAGTAATTTTAATTCATTGAGGCACAACATTATTATTTAATTCATTGAGGTAGATGGCACAACATTATTATTTAATTCATTATGTAGATGGCACAACATTATTATTTAATTCATTGAGGTAGATGGCAACATTATTATTTAACATTATTATTTAATTCATTGAGGTAGATGGCACAACATTATTATTTAATTCATTGTAGATGGCACAAGATGGTACAACATTATTATTTAATTCATTGAGGTAGATGGCACAACATTATTATTTAATTCATTGAGGTAGATGGCACAACATTATTATTTAATTCATTGAGGTAGATGGCACAACATTATTATTTAATTCATTGAGGTAGATGGCACAACATTATTATTTAATTCATTGAGGTAGATGGCACAACATTATTATTTAATTCATTGAGGTAGATGGCACAACATTATTATTTAATTCATTATGTAGATGGCACAACATTATTATTTAATTCATTGAGGTAGATGGCACAACATTATTATTTAATTCATTGAGGTAGATGGCACAACATTATTATTTAATTCATTGAGGTAGATGGCACAACATTATTATTTAATTCATTGAGGTAGATGGCACAACATTATTATTTAATTCATTGAGGGAGATGGCACAACATTATTATTTAATTCATTGAGGTAGATGGCACAACATTATTATTTAATTCATTGAGGGAGATGGCACAACATTATTATTTAATTCATTGAGGTAGATGGCACAACATTATTATTTAATTCATTGAGGTAGATGGCACAACATTATTATTTAATTCATTGAGGGAGATGTATCAACATTATTATTTAATTCATTGAGGTAGATGGCACAACATTATTATTTAATTCATTGAGGTAGATGGCACAACATTATTATTTGATGGTGAGTTTTTTCGAGTAAACCGGAAGCTAAAAATCCTGTGTTTTTTGTGTGTGTTTTTTACCATAGATGTTCATGGTTGCATAATCATCACAAATAAAGTATTGTAATCTAAATAATAATTATTAGTATTCTGATGATTAGTTCTATCTCTATAAAATAAATGCAATAATTTAAGATTAATGAAAAATATGCCTAAAATTATACGTATACAATTTAGAAAGAGAGTACTGAAAATCATACAGACGTCCATAAACATTAAGTTCAACTTATCTACATTAGATGTATAAGTGACAATCACTGGTGTATAAAGCTAATTGTTAAATAAGCTAAAATTATTAAATAGACGTTATTGAATATTTTTACAATATTTTTTGTTGCAATGACAAAAACAATTTATACTCGTAATGTTAAGCGCTCAAAAATTTTCCAAAAGTAGCTTAAGTGTAAAGAATATAGCGAAATGAAAGAAAACTGAAGAAGCAGCAACAGGTTCATCTAAATTATTAAAACGCTTCAAACAGATTATTATTATTACTAATCCAAAAATATATTTTATGGTAATCATGAATAATGGTTTTTATGTTATTTAATGATAGAATTAATGGTTTTAAACAGTTTTATTAAGAGCTGGTAATAAATTTATATTTATTAGATATATTAAAACCTGAAAATAACACAGAGTTGAGGTAAATAAATATATCGTTATATTGTAGTTCTTTTCATTTTTTGACTCTTTAATGAAATCATTTACAACAGCATTATGCCTTATCTTTTATTTAACAAAAGTGGATTTAACATTCACTCAATGTAAAATTTGATTGACATATTGCTGTTAATTAGTCCATGACCATTTTTTGTTTTTATTATTTTCATGGAATGTTAATAGACGTCACGTTTCAGGGTTAGAGTTTTATGAATCAATACCATATATATAAAAATATCACGTAAGTTACACAACCAGCTACATAAAACATGTATCAACTTGGTGTGAAATATTGCGTTTGTTACTATAAAAAGAATTTGCAAACCTTGTAATGTTAAAGCACCACAATAATACCAAAGAGCTCGACGAAACGTCCATCTGCTGGCTAGAGGCTCAGAAGTCTTCTTTCTCAAGAAAGTTGTAAGCAACGAAGCTAAAGTTACTGCCACAAAGAGACCAATCCACACCTTTAAAAAGGTCAGGAAATTAGGTTAGTATTAACAAGATGTGAGAACAAAATAAATACAGCAAGTTATTACCGAAACAGGTTCTGTGAGATAGAAAATTCGTTTCAGAAGCATTACAACAGGTTATCATTACAAAAATACATTTATTCTATTTCTAAATGACATTTCCATTATCTTCTCACTTTACAAGATTGCAAAGGTTTAGTATGCTATTTTCACACGATTTCGGAGTCTCACACTGTCATTACATGACATTCCAAAAATTCCACGTCCAATGATGCTCTATCTGATTATTTTGAGTCTTGGAAACAGCTCTGCGAAATAGCTTACACTGAAAAAGACTTCTGTGTAAGAATATCATGTTTAAAACACATCTCTGCATTTTTCTATAATCCAACTAGAGTATGTGAACAATATTTTTCTATCACCAATTTCAGCAGTCTACTTTCTCTATAATCCATAACACTACATCTGGAAGCGTGATCAGAATGTCTTCATTTGGAATCACATAAAAACCTTGTCCATCTTTCAACTGCTTGAGGTATACAGTCATCTGAAAAAGTTAGGACACCCTATGAAAGCCTGTGTATTTTGTAACATTTTTGGATATATAGATATTTAATCTCAATTTCAGCAATACTGAGAGATTATAGGAATATAACTAAACAATTAAAACTGAAAAAAAAAGACTTTTCAAGATCTTCTGTACATGTAATTCTACAAAAATGCATATTCTGAGGAAAAGGTTAGGACACCCTACCCCCTAATAGCTAGTGTTACCCTCTTTGGCTGAAATAACTGCAGTGAGTTGCTTCTTGTAGCCATCTACCAGTCTCTGACATCGGTCGGAAGAAAGTTTGCACCACTCCTCAATGCAAAATTCTTTCAGCTGTGAGATGTTTGAGGGGTTTCTTGCATGTACAGCCCGTTTCAAGTCACCCCACAGTATCTCAATGGGATTAAGATCTGGGTTTCGACTCGGCCATTCCAGAACTCTCCATTTCTTAGTTTTCAGCCAGTCCTTGGTGGATTTACTGGTATGTTTGGGTCATCGTCGTGTTGCAGGGTCCAGTTCCCCTTCAGGTTTAATTTTCGTGTAGATGGTCTCACATGATCCTCAAGCACCCTCTGATACACAGTAGAATTCATGGTGGAATCTATGATTGTGAGCTGTCCAGGTCCTGCTGCAGAAAAGCAGTCTTAAACCATTACACTTCCACCTCCATGCTTCATAGTTGGTATTTGTTGTATTTGGTTTACGCCAAACATGTCCTCTGTTCTGGTGTCCAAATAATTCAATTTTGGACTAATTTGTTCAAAGAACATTATTCCAGAAGTCCTGGTCTTTGTCTACATTCTCTCTGACAAACTTCAGTCTAACCTTGATGTTTCTCTTAGAGAGCAAAGGTTTCCTCCTTGCACACCTCCCATGCAAGTTAAACTTGTGCAGTCTCTTTCTGATTGCAGAGGCATGCACTTTCACATCAACAGTAGCCAGAGCCTGCTGTAGGTCCAGTGATGACATGTTAGGGTGTTTGGAGACCTCTTTTAGCATCTTGTGGTCTGCTCTCGGGGTGAACTTGCTTGGACGACCATACCTGGGCATGTTGGCAGTTGTTTTGAAAGCCCTCGACTTGTTGACTATTTTCCGGACAGTAGAATTGCTGATTTCAAAATCTTTTGGGATCTTTTTAAATCCCTTACCAGACTCATAAGCTGTTACAATTTTCTTTCTCAAGGTCTCAGACAGCTCTTTTGCTCTCACCATGGTGCTCACTCTCACTTCAACAGTCAGGAGCACACCAAACTAAGTGTCTAAGTTTTAAATAGGGCAAGTCTCATTCAAAATGTTGAGTAACAATTTTCTAATCATGTTCATCTAGTGTGATACACCTGTGTGTGAGTTGAGCCATTTTAAGTGGGAATAAATGTGGGGGTGTCCTAACTCTTTCCTCAGTTAGAATATGCATTTTTGTAGAATTACATTTACAGAAGATCTTGAAAAGTCTTTTCTTCAGTTTTAATTGTTTAGTTATATTCGTATAATCTCTCAGTATTGTTGAAATTGAGATTAAATATCTGTATATCCAAAAATGTTGCAAAATACACAGGCTTGGATAGGGTGTCCTAGCTTTTTCACATGACTGTTCAATGTTCATTAAGATGTATGACTCAAGGTCTTATCTTCATTTGGTGGATTCATACCCTGATATTCTCGTTTCCAGAAGGACATCCTTCTTCTTTATGTTGCATACTGCTGCTTGTGGCACATGGATGGCTTCTGCCACTTATTTATTTGATTGTAGGTTTTAACCTATTACACGAGGCCAAACTATGTTTACCATTTCTGATGTGTGGATTACTTGCAAGTCTTTTTTCTGAATAATTCTGGTGTCCCAAGTTGATCTATATTCCATTGTTTCCTAATGCCATTAATGCAAAGGATATTTTTGTCTCAAAACTTCTAAATTCCTGATCCAAACACATCTTTATGCACTGTATGTATGAATATCTTGCATTCGAAAGAGCTATTACATAACATTCATTCAAATGTAAATATTGAGGGGCATCACACTTCCTGTGCAGCACCAAACAACATCACAATATAGTACTGATACACATTTATTTGCACCACGAATTTATATCAAGTGTAGCTATCACATGATTTGCTGATTTTGGTATTGTAAGTCATTTTAATATAACGTATTCAATCCTTTATTAATATGGTTCTCAAAGTTATGGTACAAACAAACAATGTGTGGATACTATACCAACTAGATTTAGCTTAGCATCTGCTTGGTTAGCACATAGTGAATACAGTATCAACTGCTGTTTGATTAGTTCTCGCTCTGCATACACTACATCATAGTTAGTTAACACACGGTAATTAAGTCCCAGCTTGATCTCAAAAGGTGCTAGTACCTGAGAGCATAAATGAGAGGAATTGTCAGAGGGTGAAGATAATTTCTTTTTTAATACAGAGAGGTCACTTATATCATAATTCCACAGAATGGCACAAACAAACGGATAGTTTCGAAGTGTACCACTGGGGTGAATAGTTTCAATTAGAGGGTTTTGTTGAACTTGTATGAATATTTATGTCAAATTATGTCACGAAGAGTGCCATAAACGTCGTTTAATATGAAAAAAATAATACTTAGTTTCACAACGTTCGACTATTTGTATAGCTTGCTTTAAGGTTTACACATGTGGTATTAAAATATATCCATATACATATTTTAATACATACACTAATTTCGCAATCTATGTGATCCTGAGACTGACTTTTTGTGTCTTTTTATAAGTAAAATGCTCAAATTGTATGTAAATATAGTATATGTATATTGCATTAACTAACTATAATGCACTACTTTTTGATTTTATGACTTACATATATGTACAAACAAGTAGTTTGTGTACTAAGTATGTAGTCCTAAAAGACATTTTTAATGTTAGTATAAAGCACTCAAACTCAACATATTTTCTTATCCAAACAGAAGATTATTAGTAACTAGTAGTAGAAAATTATTTTTTATTTCGCATAATAATATAATCATCTAAGATTACCATTTTTTATTTTTCATTTTTCGGCCATCCCGAGGAATGAAATTCACTCGAACTGATAATGAATGTTGTTGATTTGACCATTATTTTATTATTGGTTTTTTTGTAAACACATTAGGCAATATAATGTAATGTTAAGTACACACAATATGACCTTCAAACGTAGATCACACTACCAGTCTGTTTTTTTGTTTTGTTTTTTAATTTTCGCACAAAGCCACTCGAGGGCTGTCTGAGCTAGCCGTCCCTAATTTAGCAGTGTAAGACTAGAGGGAAGGCAGCTAGTCATCACCACCCACCGCCAACTCTTGGGATACTCTTTTACCAACGAATAGTGGGATTGACCGTCACATTATAACGCCCGCACGACTGAAAGGACGAGCATGTTTGGCGCGACCGGGATGCGAACCCGAAACCCTCAGATTACGAGACGCACGCCTTAACACGCTTGGCCATGCCGGGCCCACTTCCAGCCTATTCCTTCTGCTATGAAGGCACTCAAGTAAAATCTTCAGCAGTGGTAAAATAACATCTTTTTTTTTTTTTTTTTGGTTATCTAGATAAACTAATCCGTATCTGTCTTAACAGTAACGATATATTTTGACCGATACTGTTTTATCTAATGTTGAAGAAGTTAGCAAAAGTAAAAAGGATTTGCTTTAAGCGAATTGTTGAAGATTGAGAAAAACAACAACTTAGAATTACCTAATGGAAGTGGTTATGATAGTATAGTAATTAACATTAGCACAGTAGAATTAAAAATTAAAAACAGTCCATTATAGTCATTAAAAATGATGATAACCTTTGCTGTGCTAGGACTATTATAGTTGGACTGTATCCACTCAGAAAGGACTCTGAATCGAGATACGTTAATGATGAATCTAAACTTTTGCTGATCTCGGCTTGCCAAGAATCTGCATGACCTACTGGACGTCTGTTTGAGTTTCTGCAGTATTAAAAAAATATCCAATTTCGAGCGTCAACTAGATGTCCGAATCCATATTATTCATGGAATAATTTGAATAACGTCATTTACAAATCTCCTTTCTGTCAGAAAAGTATTTTCCTGTGGTATCGCAATGAGCATTTTTGATGCTATTATAAGTATGATGGGCTTCCTTGGGGTAAGTTTTATTCTACGGATTGATTGTGACAAGGAATTTAAAATGTTAAATCAACACAGTTGCTTCAATTATTGTAATGTATGTTACTCTAGAATTTGTACAAAAAAATCATTCGACAGTTTGTGCAATTCTAATAGATTGTGAAATCAACATAATAATAAGTCGATAAGTAACGATTCATAAGCATAATAAAGTTATTTATTTTGGAGAGAACATATTACATGTTTTGCCTCCCACTAGTACAGGGTAAGTCTACCAATTTACAACGCTAAAATCAGGGGTTCGATTCCCCTCGGTGGGTTCAGCAGATAGCCTAATGTCGCTTTGCTATAAGAAAACACACACTACATGTTTTGACATAACACGGGGCTGTCTTCTTCACAAATGGTATGAATACGTTCTAAGTAATGAAAAAAAATCCAACTACAGAATAAATGGATTTTACAGTAAAATAAACACCATTTTAAAGTTTTACGCCGGATTGTTACTATATTGAGTATCGACTCTGATATTAACAACGTTACACTAAACTAACCCGAGTGGATGATGGGAAAACCTATTTATTGTAAACCATGATAGCTTGAAACCCTCTGTTACCGAATTGTCTTTATCTAGGAACACGAGTTAAACGCAACGTGGAAGCCTAATGTTGTTTTAAAGTATTTCATTACAAGTCACAGAGATGAGTAATCATCTCCAACTCCATGGATTTTCTATGGAGGCAGACTCAATGCCACCAAATTCTTGTATTACATAAAGGACTTTCCGTCACTCTTTCCTCGGACAAATAAGTATTATGAGTATTTTATTGGGTATTCAGTTATAATTACCACTGGTCTGTTTGATTTAAGTACTTATTTTGGATTTTTTAGTATAGTTTTAGTGCAAAGAAACTTTATCAATCTGTTCTTCATTTCAGTGTCATGGAAAATTAGTAGTTCATTTGAAGAAACATGAGTAGAAGGGATATTGTCGGTCCCAAGTCTTGACTCAAAGAGCGAGATTTTATTTGATTGCAGATAACAGAAGAACTTAAGAAATATTTTGAGTGTGGATACCGGACAATAAATTTTTACGAAATGTATCATTATTCTTGTAGATATTCCAGCTTTTTCACACGATATACAGATTGTTTGTTTGTTTTTCAAAACAGCAAAGTTTAAAAGTACCCCCGCACTGTACTACAATGATGTATGCTTTCTTTGATAGATTGTTTAGGCAGAGTATTCATGAAGAAACTTTGTAGAATGAACGGCAACTACCAGTTGTGTCTCCACAACAGGTAGTTACCGTCAATTCTACAAAGTTTCATAATGGTATATGCGTTTTCTTATAGCAAAGCCACAGCGGGCTATTTGCTGAGCCCACCGAGGGGAATCAAACTCCTAATTTTAGCGTTATACTTCCGTAGACTTACCGCTGTACAAGCGGGAGGCTACTACAATGATGTGCAAACGTTTTTATAGCATCTTCCCTTCTAAATAAGCGTTTTGTTGTTTTGAATTAAGCACAAAGCTACTCAATGGGCTATCTGTGCTTTGCCCACCACGGGTATCGAAACCCGGTTTTTAGCGGTGTAAGTCTGCAGACATACCGTTGAGCCATTGGGGGGCAAGCGTTTTGTTGTTTTCTCCCTGTATAACCTATATGTACGTGTCATTATTCCGTATTGATTGTTGTTACTGTGTTACTTAGTAATAGTAATGTTTGTAAAGTAATTTTTATTTCACCCTTTCAGCCGTGGGGGCGTTATAATGTGACGGTCAATCCCACTATTCGTTGGTAAAAGAGTAGCCCAAGAGTTGGCGGTGGGTGGTGATGATTAGCTGCCTTCCCTCTAGTCCTACACTGCAAAATTAGGGACAGTTAACGCAAATAGCCCTGGTGTAGCTTTGCGCGATATTCAAAAGAAACCAAACCTATTTAAGTGTGACCTAAATGCTACGAGAGCACATCCACGCAGTCTACACGAAAGGTAAAGAAAAAGACAACATCCTGTGAAGCCTATTGGACAATCCAGGCTATATTTTGGAACTTAGTGGATGTTACAGTGTTAACCCTCTTTCTGTATTAACTAAATCAATCTATGTCATACAAGTAAACATTATTATTGCAGTGTTGAAAAACAGTAGTTGTTATATTTAACTAAATCTACAGTATTGTATGAATAATTAACAGTGCTACTTTGCTTATAATTATATGTCCAGTTCGTTTAATTATCGTGATCCTTATAGTTAAACAACATTAAAAATTATTTCAGGTAACAAGTAAAAAATTAAAGGAACAATTGCTACAGCTAAAAATGATTGCGTCATGAGTATTTACGAATGTAACTGAAATATTTTAAAGGATAACATCTGCAAGTCGGCATAGCAAGAGAAAACCCTTTAATTAGAAATAAACAAAAAACTAATAGATAAGGGCGGGTTCCTACCATTATTTGTAGCCCTAATACTTTCATCATCTGGTACCTTGACGTGATGTGATATTGAAACAATTACTTTAATTTTAAAATATGGAACACGCGAAACTAAATATTTACTTCACCAGCCTATGACTTACAAAAGACTAGTGTGCAAAGTATTAAATTCAATAGATTATTAAATACATTCTGTGATACAAAAACAATACATTACCCACAGATAATGAAACGTTGTTACATCAGTAAAAACAACGTTACCCATTAAAGTTAAAATTGAATTTGCGGACTCATGAAGTGTTACACATCGTAAGAAATATAAAAAGAAAGCTGAAATCGGCTCTAATGCTGATCTGTTACAGAATAATCAAACATAAATAATGATTAGTGGAAGACCTGTTCTGGAAATCAGTATGATGTATCTGGCTAACGACATAATGCGTACATGAAAAAGTTTTATCTGTGCTGAATTAAACCAGTTTGCAGATCAATTATTTACCAGGTATAAATATTCCGCAAAAACTCGTGAAAACCAACGACAGATGACAATATATGAATTAGGAAGATCATACTGGAACTAAGCAAGACCAAGGATGTTGTATCTAAATGAGGTTCTATTTAATAAGGTATCTCTGCGCTATTTCTTCAATTCTATGTTGTCTGCCATCCTAAATTGTTCTTAATCCTTTAAACTTAGTAATATTTTAGGTCGAATAAGAATTAATCTTGCTTATTATAACTGGCAAACTAATATTACTGATTGTAAACCATATAAAAGTTGGAAGTGTCAACAATTTAGCGTAAAAACTGTAATATTATTGGTTAAATTCGTCACATTGAAACAAGTTAAAAACTGGTTACGCCATTAGAATATACGCAAGCTATTAGGACAAATATTTTCTGAAAATAGACTGATCTCCTTAGGGATAGATAAGCTTATTAGGACAATTTACGTTCCTAAGTCTCATTTTAATGGAGTTTCATTGAGCATCCTCTATAACTTGCCTCTCCCGTTTCTGAGTGAAGCTTTAGTTGTAGGAAGACATGCTGTTCAGATAGATGTAAATTAGGCATCAGCCACACAACAGCCTGGATAACCTGAAAAATTAAAGAGACTGAGAAGCCTTATTTTCAGAATCGTTAAAATCAAGTGATGAAGAACATCATTTCCAGACCTTTCATGGAAGTGTCATGACCCTTGTTCCATATGAAGGCCATTGTACAAGGTCTGAGCTAAACTTTTTTCTCTCCCTCCCATGGTGAGTTGGGTCAATGGGCATTGAAATTTAGTGTATTTAATATGGATACCCCAATCTATGAAAAAATATAAGATTATTGGAAAAATGACCACGTATGGACGACTCTGTTACATGGTCACCATCACAGTCTAATCCACACTTACATTTCTCATTCTTCATTAATTATCTGATAAATTCTTAAGGCAGATGTCTCCCTTTTTATTCAAAAGGGATTAGAGGGACTTGTTTGCTCCCTCAAGGTAATAAGGAAGTTGTGTTCTGAAGACATTTTTGTGGAAACACCTACACCACACTGTATTCCTCCTGAAATTAAAGGCCATTGGGGATATACCCATCGAGATTACTCCCCGTACTACTTTAAATTCCTTAAGAGGGATTTAAAGTCGGAAATTTTTACTGATATCTCCAGTCTAGGTGTTTCTGCCGTATCTCCACTCGTAAGGACAAAATAGCACTACCTACAAATGTTCTTATTTATAACGCTTACATCGCCACGTCCACTTGCCACCATCAAGACAGGTTATTTGAACTGTAAGGTGTGGCTATACGTTCCCAACCCTCTCAAATGTTTTTAGTGTCAGCGGTTTAATTATTCAAAGGCGTCTTGTCGTGGTTCTTAATGTGTGCTTATTGTAATGGCAAAGACCACGACGACTATGAGTACGAACTGGAACCTCACTATGTTAACTGCAGTGTTTCACACCTGTCTTACTTTAATTCTTGCCCTATGTGAGTGTAGGAAAAAGAGGTCCAGTGTTTAAAAACATGAACAATATTTCCTATCCAAAGGTATGGAAGTTACTGCTTCCACTCCAACACAGACATATGTTGCTGCACTGCTATGTTCCTCTGCTACAGTGAGAGTATAGACAGATCTTTCCATGCCTCTGACAGAGTCGTTATCCAACCATGTGAAAATACTTTTGATCTCATGGTTAAAATAATTAACAACTCAATGTCTACTCCCATCTCTTTTCCACTACTCCTTCTAGTGGCTCCACATATCTACTTCTTTGGGCTACAGTTTCTGACGTTTCTCGGGTCCATTTCTTCTTCAACCCCGAGATATAAAACAACTATTCATTCACGCCCTCATTTGTTGAAATCTACGTCCACTAAAGGCAGGATCCATGAAGATTGACAGATCTTTCATTATAAAAAAACGGCGAGGTTGAAAACTGAGGGGCTTTCCACCCAATTCTCCTTCAGTTAAGTAAAAAGGGTCATTTTGATACAATAGAACTATTGAAGTTTTCGTTCTAATTAAGATTTTGATTGATTCTTATCATCCTGTGTGTCTTTCCTTGCCTCTCTTCAGGTAGCCAAATGCCTCATCATCTAATTAGTGACGTGCATGAACGGATTAACGGGATTCCCACTATCCCTATCTACTATCTAGCGACACCACGGCCAATATGCGCCTTTGGTAGTCTGCTTCTGGTGTCCTTACGTTTTTGAAATCTGTCAATACAGTCACCTTTCAGCAATTTTCTTTTTACCAGAATGACAAGTCGTATGACGAATGAATGCATGGAGGGGTGGCACTACTGGCCTATCATTACGTGCCCTCCCTGGTTTTGCCATTTGATATACCCTTGGAGGGTGTAATCATCTATGCCTCCTTGGGTCGTGCCATCACTGATTGTTCTCTATACTCCTGGAGAGATCATTCAAACCTTGATGATCTCATTCAACAGTAACTGTTTTCATTTTTTAATCTTAGTGGGACTTAATGGAAATACCTCTATGGGGTGGTGCGAATATTGATGGGAGGGGTCATTCCATATAGCATATGCTCTCTGATCACAATTTTTTTCTTCATTCAAGCACGTAGTCAGACCATTACTGCTGTTGATCTCTCTATCTTCTCCCCTTCATTTTCTCTCACTTTCTTGGAGGGTTGACAGTAACCCATAGGGCAGTGATCATTTTCTTATCATTGCGAGGGAGAGCCATGATTAATGCCACCTGACCCACATGTCATGGCAGAAACTGGACCAGACCACCTGGCCTTCTTTCACTGCTCTCTCAAAACTTGATCCTGCCATCATCTGTATGTCATCAATAGATGACTGCATGGCAGTAATGACTGATTATATTTTCCAGGTGGCTACTCAAACTATTCCTAAAAACTAAAACCTCGACACGTTATCCATGGTGGAGTCCTGCCTGGCAAATGGAATGAAAGTCTCAAAGATGGGCTCGGGATACCTTTCGTAGGTATCCCACATTTTCAAACCACATTACTTTTCAGTCGGCCCATGCCCATGCTCAGTAGATAAGACATCATAACCAGCATCTCTTCTACCATCAGTTCCAAAATCATATAAGATAAGATTCAGAAAGTCAGTGGGCAGTGTTCTTTCTTCCCCTTTCTAACTTGCTCTTCAATCTCCAGGTAGTTGCTGATCCCCAGAGCCTTGCCGATACTGTTGGCGAAAGTTTTTCACGTGCATCTAGCACTTCTGTTTTATCCCCTACTTTCTGAGCCATCAAGTCTTAAACAGAGCGAGCACCCCTTTCCTTTCAGGCTGATCATCGTTCTGACTACAATCACTCCTTCACACAGGTGAAACTCAAGCTTCATCAGCCTGGCAGTTCGAGCTGATAATATTCACTACAAGATCCTCCACTATCCTTGTTATGTTGTATTTAACCAGATATGGCAGGAGAATGTTGTTCCTGTTACTTGGCACCAGGCTATTATCCTTTCTTTATCTATGACTAAGAATGATCCCAAGATTCCTTCAAATTATCACCCATTTCCTTTGACAAACTGTTTCTGTAAGATTTTAGAGAGCATGGTTAATGCTCGTCTTGTCTGTTTCCTTGAATCAAATAACTTCCTCTCTCCCATTCAGTATGGGTTTCAATGATAGCATCCCACTGTAGACCATACCACCTGATTTGACTTAAAGCATCGATCAGAGAAGCCTTTCTCAAGTGACATCTTGTTTCTGTATTCTTTAACCTTGAAAAGGCTTATGATATTACATAGAGGTACAGCATTTTGCAAGACTCATATGCAACTCATATGAGTTGCATGGCCATTTACCCAGTCTTATCAAAATATTTTCATGGACTAGTGATTAAATGTCCATGTAAACTCGATGATCTCACATTCTTTTCCACAGGAACTTGGAGTTCTCCAGGGCTATGTATTTAGTGTTACACTTTTCAGTGTAGAAATTAATACCATCACTGCACAACTTTCTAATTTTGCAAATGGGCTCTATGTCGACGACTTCTACATCTCATGTTATTTGTGAGCATGAGGTTTATTGAGTAATAGCTTTAGACTGCCCCCAATCATTTATTGAAGTGGATTACAGCAAATCGTTTACCTTTCTTCTCTATAACAATGTGTATGCAGTGTTGCTACCAATGGGATAATAACCCCAGTCCTTAACTCTGTTTCAATGATAATGATCTTTCTACTGTCTCTGAGGGATAGTTCTTGGGCTTATCTTTGATCATAAACTGACCGCCATTCAATACAACAAGTTTTCAAGAGCACTGTTCATCCTCTTTATCCTCTCTTTCACCTCTTGAGGGGTTGATAGATATTCTATGCTAAAGATTTATTGTGCCTTCCTTCAATCGACACTAGACTATGGGTATGTAGTCTATGATTCTGTCAGGACCCGGCCTTGAAGATGTTAGACCCCATTCACCATCTGGGGCTTTGGCTCTGCACGAGATCTTTCTGCACTTCTCCAGTCCAGAGTTTATACACTGAGTTTCACAAACTCTTCTACACCTCCATCTCTTGCAAATTATTTTACTCTATGCTTCAAATCTTCGATTCTTACCACAGCATCCCACCTGAGGATGTGTCTTCCTTCCTCAGTGGGCCATGCTTTATCAGAATAGATGGTCTGCTGTTGTTCCTTTTGGCCTTCGTATCCAGGCGCAGCTGGCTAACTTGGATCTTTCCTTGGATAACATTGCTGAATCCACTGGTCAGCCCATCCCATTATTGCTTATTATCATTCCCATTTGTGACCTTTCTTTGAGTCATATGAAGAAGGTGGATATTCCCAATTAGAAGTACCGTCTTATATTTGCCAAACATATTTCAAAGCATTTTTCCTTTCTTATTTATACAAATGGTTCGAAATCAGGTGACTCTGTGGATTCTCCTATAGTTTTAAGATTGCACACAGTATTCCCTCTATAGTTTCTGTGTTCACTACCGAATTGTATGCCATATTTATTACCCTAGATCACTTAGAAGTTATGCTGTATACCAGTTTTACTATTTATACTGACTCGCTTAGCTTTCTACTGGTCCTGGAATCACTTCATATTAGTTCTAACCCTGTTTTCGTCGATATTTCATTACGACTGGACCATTTTTATTTATCATCAAGTTCTATCCAGTTTTACTGATTACCAGGTCACGTCAGTATTCTCGGAAGCGAGATCCATAACACCGCAGTTAAGTCCGTCTGCTCTGGTGTCTGCACTGCTATGCCTGTCCCATATATGAACCACAGTTCTGTATTCAAGGCTCGGCTCCACTCCAGTTGGCAGTTGACTTGAAGTGATCAACCTGATAACAAACTTTTCGAGGTCAAACTCTCTGTTAGTCTTTGGCCATCTTGTTTCTGTAATGATCTGAAAATGAAAGTTGTCTCACTAGGCTACACATTGGTCACAGTTTTTGAACTCATCATTTCTTTTATCTGGGACTGATGCACCAATGTGTGACATTTGTGACACTCAAGCCACAGTAGCCTACGTTTTCTGTCACGCTGGCATTGCAACTGTCAGCGACAGCATCATTTTAGACATGTTTTATCCACAGTTTTACTTGTGATGCTGGGCAGTGTCATTGGTAATGAAGACATTGTACACCTTACTAGTGTTTTAAATTTGAAGGGTTATTGGCCTTTTCAATTCTATCTATGTTTTTATCCGAAATTTGACTATTGTTTTGTTTTAACGTGATTTTTACATGTTTTAATCATTTGTTACTGGTTGTTTCACGCAGGCCTAGTTGCTTTTCACCAGTAAATCTCAACCAACCAGTTAAGTTGCATAATTTCTGATGAGATAAGACAATATAATAGCTTTATCTAACCACACTATAGTCAGGAACAAAGTACTGTAAAAATTCAAAAGCTGTGTTCAAGTAATAATCAAAAGGTTCAAACAGAGTGACGACAAAAGTAAACCAAGAAGATTGCCTAAACTTTCCAGATAAGGTGTTGATTACCTTAGTCTTACTTTGTTAAGAAACAGATGTAAATCTAGCAGCTACAGCACAACAAGAAACCGCTGGTATTAAAGTTAACCTTTCCATAGTGAGATGCAGATTTCGTGAAGAAGGGCTGAAAGGGTAAATTGTAGTAAAAACAACAAACCTTTATTCAATAAAGACAATAAACAGAAAATATCTAAGTTTTGCATTTCGTTCATTCCAAAAATTTGAGAAATTTTGCATTTGTAAAGTTCAAAATTTCAGATATTTGGAGCCAACAGACACAAGTACATTCGTCACAGGAGTTGTGAGTGATGCAAAGAAAACTGCCATCAACAAGAGTTAACGGGGTAGATGTAGCTCCCAATATGGTGGTCTTGACTGCTTTGATGAAGTCCTGGTTTCGTGTCGTTTATTCTGGACGTATTTTAGTGTAAGAAATTTCAATATATTAATATAAAAGTAGGAGATCGAATTTTGCATGCATAACATGGCATCTGCAGAGCCTATACGTCGATACTGTTAACTATATGGAGGACTATTTTAATCAAGACAAATAACAAAGGCAGCACAAATAAAAGGAAGATCTCTTGCAAAATTTTAAGATGACTGAAAGCCAAATCCTTGAAGAATGAATTCTTTACTGGTTTCAGGCAGATATTTTAGTTAAAGATGATCACACAAAATATTAAAGTAATAAACTCTAAATTCGCTTTATGTGTGGCTGTTTCGCCTTGAGATAGTATTTAGTTTTGCACTAAAAAGGAACTCAGTGTGTTTTAAGTTGATGACTGAATGGTCAGCAATTTATGGATATTACTGTTTATGTGCATTTACTTAAAACAAATATGACCTACCTCAAAGGTAAACGGTTTGGTGACGACGAGCACTCTTGATTTTTCACGAGGACCATGTATTAGGAAGCTGAGCTTATCAATTTGATAAGGGTATGAGAAAGATGTAGCTTCCTCACGATCGTAAGTCATTCCTAATCCTGTAAGGGCAATGTCTGCTTTCTAACAAAAAAAGGACATATGAAAATGTTATTACTAATATTATTTATAGACATGATAAAATAAACTCACTTGAAGAATAATTTCAAAACATCTTTAATATGAATGAAACATTGTTTGGATGACACATAATAAAGAAGCCTTACTAACTTGATTTAGAATCATCCGAATCAAACCAGTCCACTCTCCATTAGACTGCTTCACTCCCCATATGTTATCAGATGGTTGCACTACCTGAAAACTAAATTAATTTGTTAATCAACCTGTAATCAAAACTAAATCTGAACTACATTTACACTTTGGTAGGGTATCGTTGATTTCCTTTTATCATTGTACCTTTTTTACATGGAAAACACTTAACAAAATTCAATATAGCATCTCTATATACCAAAAGATGGTCGTCACTGATATATTTTTGTTTTATTTTCTCACATGAAAACACTTAACCAAATTAAATCTTACATCCTTTTAGGCCAGAGGAAGATATTACGTATATCCCTTTACTTTTTTATTTTTGCAGAAAAAAAATACTTCACCAAAGTTCAAGAAAATTATGGAAAACTAGCCAAATACTAATTAGTGTTGCTACAATGTGAAAACCAAAGTTTTATTTTTTCTTTAAGAATTTTGGTGTAATTGTGATACCTGTAACATTGCTCCATCTTTAACATTTTGTAAGGGTTGGATTTTATTGACAATACGAGGTTAACCCCATACACTAAAAAATAACTTCTTTTCCAATTATGTAAAATATTTTATCATATCATCACAAAGCTGTTTCTAACGTTAAATATGTTGTTATATTTAAAAATTCTATTAATGTTGTGCAGCAAAGGGGTATTTCAGCAGTAATTGTATAAATAAAACAGTTTTTTAAACAAGAAATAAAATTTTAAAACTGTTAATAACACTGTGTAACACAAATTTTGTTCCTGGATAGTATGTGTTATTTCTTAATTGGTTATGCTGTAAAAGTACAGAAAATGGCCATTATTCCCTTCAAACTTTGCTTTTGTGACCTGGATAATGAAATTTAGAAATAACCTATTTGCACATTTTCATTTACATAATTTCTGAATAAAACAACATATGAATCAAGATTTACATGTATTTATACTAAAGTTATACAAAAATGTTTAGAAGTGAGTAGTTTTTCGAGATTTGCAACTGTAATGTAAATCACGTTCGTGTGTTAACCCCAAATATAATATCCCATCATGTTCCTTGGTAGCGGCATTCAAAGTCCAGTATATCTTTGTGGAAGCGCTCGCCTTGCTTCTCTGGGTATGCTTACATGTCCTCCTTGAATTTATCAAGATTAGCGTCAAGGATATGGACTTTCAGGGACAGCTTACAGCCCGTTTTGCCGTAGTTCTTGACCAGAGCCTCAACCAGTTCCACATAATTTTTGGCCTTGTGATTGTCCAAGAAGCCCCGAACCACTGTTACAAAGCTGCCCTAAGCTTTTTTGTCCTTCCTATTGAGCTTCTGGGCTCAAGACTGTTACAAGACTGTGACTAAAGTCTTGGTCCTGCACTCCAGAATCTTTTTTATTTGTGGTCCAAACAAGACACAAGCTTTGACCTTTGCCTCAGACAGCTTAGGGAAGAAGTCTCACAGGTAATTGAAGGCTGCAGACCCCTTATCAAAAGCTGTGTCAAATTGTTTCATAAGACCCAAGTTTATGTGCAATGGTGAGAATAACACCATTTGGATGTCCACTAGTGGCTCACACTTGACATTGTGCCTCCCCACAGAGAACTCGGTCCTTTCTGGTTAGTGCTTTCTGTTGTAGTGCACTGCAGTGTCCCTGCTGTCCCAAAAGCAAAGATAACAGGAAAACTTAGTAAAGCCTCCTTGGAGACCCATCAGGAATGCCACCATTTTAAAGTTTTGAATAACCTCCCATCCATACTCATCATACTTCAAAACTTCTAGCAAGGTCTTGGTGCTGTTGTATTCCTCTTTGAGGTGCACAGAATGAGCCAGGGGAAGAGACGGATACTTATTCCCGTTATGGAGCAGCACAGCTTTGAGGCTTCTGGATGAGCTGTCAATGAAGAGGCGTCACTCTTGAAAATTCTTGTAAGTTTGAGAAAATTCTCTATCAGCTACTCAGCACTGAATCTACCTGGAATGTTCTGAAAAATGGGTAAATTTGAAAATTTCATTACCCAACTCACAAAAGCAAAGTTTAAAGAGAAAAATAGGTCTTTTCCATTAACCTCACGCATAAGCAAATGCCCAGGAACATGAAAAAGTAAATATTTTGTTACATATTGTAATTGGTAGGCTTAAAACAACAATAATAGTTGTTTACTGAATATTTACCTAAAGTTGTATTTTTCTGCCAAAATTTCTAAAATTTTAAGATCAATGCCTTCTTTTCCTTTTATTTCTCCAGTTGAGCTGACTTCCGGAACGAAGAATGGGAAAAGCTAAAAAATGTCAGAAAACATTATTTATTCTAACTTTTCGAATGAGCAACTTTAAGATATAAAAAATCTTTTCTAACAGACGTAATGTTCTTTACACTTTCAAATGAATGAAGAAAAAATATTTAAAAATATTGTAAATATTATTATTTTGTAAACCATAATTTGAAACTTTTCAGAAATATTAATGATTGTAACTAGACTAAATTTGTTATGTTAGTTCAAAAAACGTAAATGGTTGAAAGTTCGCACAGAGCTACGCGGGCGTTATCTAAGCTAGCCATCCTTAAGTTAGCAGTACAGCAATAGAAGGAAGGTGACTACTCGTTATCATCCACCGCGAGTCGAGCACCCTACCCACCTGGCCATGCCAAGCCCGAAAAACATATACAAAAATAACAAATACACAAAATTCACCTTTAATTCAATTGGTCTTTACTTAAGTACACCTTAAAAGTAATAAATAAAAATAAAATATATCTTGGCATCAGAATACAGCAATAAATGCACTTCTTATAATGAGTGATTGAGGTCAGCTGTTAAGATAGAAAAAATTGATTTATTCTACTGAAGGACATCTCAATCTAGTTGAGGTAGAAACAGAAAAAGAAATGTACTTGTCGGACTGATAAAGAAATTACTGTTAGATATGAAGTTTCAAGAATTTGCTTCTTTCATATATGCGTCCAAAATAACACATAATTGTCTGTGCAAGCTGTGTTTAATGTGGTATTGATAGGCTAGAAGGCAAGTAGCTAGACAACAACGCCTACCTCAACTCTTCAGTTATTCTAATTGAATAGTGAGATTCTACCATCATTATTATAACATACCAACAACTTCAAAGCAGATATCGCGTTTTTGTGGCAGCAGAATGTAGAATTTTACACACTAACCATTAGGCCTGTCAAATCTGATCTGTAGCCTGGAAAGGAATAGTTTTATAAGAATAATCATAACAAAATATAAAAGTAGAGAGAATTGCAGATATGACTTATCTAATGCAGATTAAATCCAAAGAGCTCTTACAATGCCTTGCAAACTACAGAAGAAATAATATTGGAGCTATATACAAATATGTTGTTGAAAATATTCTCCAGTTTTATGGCCTTAATTTAGTACCTGTAAGTGTAAATATACAACAACTGGATGCAGGCTCTGTAATGGAAGCTACATTAAGCATCAGCAATGCTGCATGGTACAAGTCATGTCGGAACAAAATTGGTAGTTTGATTCTTGAAAGAATGCATAAGGAACAAAATAGGCAAGTTTTGTAAAACTAGAAGATCCAGTTCTGAAATCAAGCAGAAAAAACGGACAGATTTGTGTATTTTCTGTTATGATGCAGCTGGTTCTGTTGGTCTTCATAAGGTATCGGCATTTGATATTGATTTCAAACTACGGAAGTGAGTAGCAGAACTTAGTGGCACAAAATTGTTGGAAAAACTTGCAGGTGGAAAGTACCACACAAAATGCTTGGCTAAGCTATAAACAGTTGCACAACAGGTAGGTAAGTATGCAGCACACACTTCAAGTAAAAGTTTTCTACATAATACGTGCTAATTTCACAAATTGAAACATTTAGATATAAAAAAAAAAAGCAAACACAGTATCCAGTATTGCAGAATCAAAGATCCTGTACTCCTAAAAGTTTCAAAAACTTGGTATTCAGAATACACATACACACCACAAGACTATAAAATCGAATATTGGCAGCACAATTAAAGCAAAGAGGACTTACTAGCATTTGATTAAGACAGTGTAATAGTACTCAAACAGGTATGTAATCAGGATTTTGATTTTGAGGTGATAATACTTTCAAAAGTAGCAAATACTATTTGTTGAGATATATTCACACTGAAACAGACAGAAGGTTTACTGCAAAATATTAAGATAAACTTGCACCAGTGAATACTAGTGATACTGGATACCAAAGAGCAATATATTACAGAGCATTCCCTGCATCTCGAACCATGTCACAACTCTTTATATTGAACATCATGAAGTCACGAACCAGTCAAAGTAACTCTACAGCAGGTCATTGGCACAGCAGAGTGAGACATCAATGCTAGTATATCGTGCCTTAAAGCACCATAATGAAAAAAAGTGAAGATTATGTTACTGTTTTTTTAAAAATGCTCAGTGCTGACTTAAAGACAAAATCTATTATGTGAAGAACTCCAGAGAAAAACATTTAATTACCTAGATCCAACGTTTCGTCTTACGCCTTTATTAAGGGTCTATGAACATCACAGGTTACCAAATCAGTTTTAAATGACACTAGCCGAAACAGCTACAACAATATAACAGAAAAGTGTACGTGATACAATTATGGTCGAACAGTTTTGAATCGTTGATCATAAAAATGGAGAAAATGATGATAATAACATAGAATGGGTAAAATCAAAATGCTAAAAGTAATAATAATAACATTTTAAGGGGTCCAAGGATTGTACTTGCTAATTGAAGGGTGTCTGGATTGAATCAAAAGAGACTCCTGATACTTTCTGTCGAGAAAAATGTCACAAATTTATAAAATTTTGAATATGTAAGTTGTCCCGTTGATTGTGTCTTGTTGTTTTAAGTGATGTTCAATTATAGCTAAAGTTCAATTGTAGTAAACGACATGATCAACCAATATATGTGGCTGAACACTGTGTACATGCAAGTTCCTAGGCAGTATTTTTGTATTTTTAAAAGTGCAGAGCTTTTCTAACCCATTCGTCTTTGTGAAACAGTTTTTGAATTTACATGTCGTTACTAAAGGCTGAACGAGTGATTATGTCCTTCAATTTTATACTAGGTTTTTGTATGATTTTGATATTCAAACCATATCTTCTAATCTCTTGACGAAGACGATTAATTAAAGGCTCATCCACAAAGGGCACAATCCATGAAACAGTGCCGTTGTGTGGTAACTTATTTTCCTGATGTCGTTTGTTAACATCTTGTGAATCAAAGCTGTGAAATGTTCCAGTAATACGTACAGTTGGAAGCTGGCACACAATGGACACAAAACTTATGGTCAGAATAGCAGATACAGTGTGTCATTATCATTTTATACAACTTACAAGGCATTCCAATGACTAAGATGTGTGCATGATTTGTAATGGAAAAGCACCACAAGTTCATTGCAACAAGCGAAAATGCAGTCACCATGGATTGATAGAAAGAAAAGCACCAACACTGTTCCATGGTTTCACAGGTTGTGATGTAATCTTCTTTGCTATAAGACAAAAAAAAAAAAAGAATATAGGACACGTGTAATGTATTTTCAAATATCATAGACTCATTTTTGGCAGTGGTAGAAGCCCCAACATTCATCCATGAAAACACGCTGGTGCTGCTGGAAAAATTTGTGGTTATATTGTATGATAGAACTTGCAGAGTGTAAGGAATCAGTGAGTCAAGACAGCATCTGTTGTCAAATACATCACAAACGATGGAGAATATTCCATTAACACAGGCAGTTCCAAACAGTACACCATGCATGCAGCCTTAACCGAGAAATCATGTATGGGTGCAGGTATTGCAAAAGAATTCAAAGTTACCCACTCCTGCTGATTGGGGTTGGGAGTAGACATATGGATAACTCTAGAAGCCGAAATTGATCATTCTTCGCCAGTCTCAAAATCAGTGTTATAAGTTAATATTCTGAGACTCTGAAAAGATAAACAAAGGACTGTGTATGTGCAAAATATCACATTGAAGTGCACATCTGTTTTTTACTGTAAAGGAAAATGTATTTCAGGATTAACCTTTGACTATGGACTTGAATAAAAGTAATATTACATCACATTCATTACAAAGTGACCATATCATTTACAAGAGAAGTTCCTATTTTGTTTATAATTGACACTGATTTGTTGAAATATCAAACAATGTAATTTAATTGGATGAATAGAAGTGTTTCTTACCTTACTTTATGTACACTTACCCCCCTGCATATATTTTTAGGATCAGTTATAATATTTGTTTTGTAAATATATAAGGCATACAAAAATCCTTGAGAGTTTATACCAAAAGTGTCAAATAAGTTAAATGTAGTTACTTCATGATTCTTCATATATCTGGAAAAAGAGCTGCTAAGTTGTGCTCAGCCTTACACGGCCAGATAGTTAGAGCGCACAACTTACAATCCGAGAGTCGTGAGTTCGAATTCTCCTCCCACGAAACATGATCGTTCTTTCAGCGGTGGGGGCATTATAATGTGACGGTCAATCCCAATATTATTTGACAAAAGAGTAGCCCAAGAGTTGGTAGTGACTGGTAATTACTAGCTGCTTTTCCTCTAATCTTTTACTTTAAGGACGGCTGGCTCTCGTTTATCTTTGGCCAAAAATCCAATAAACAAACACTTGTGCTCTTAAGCTTACTTTGACATGATGTGTTCGTAATAATTGGTGAAGTGTTCATGTTTGTATCTCATAATGAGTTGTTACTTTGCACATAATTATAATTGCTTGTTAAGGTCAAATTTTTGCCGAGACTGTAGTATGGTGTTTATATTGTGCGTATGGTGAAAGTTAAATAGAAGTTCACAGAGAAAATTTGAATTTTGATGTTTAACAACCTGTTGTTGTTTTTTTCTGAACTACTAACATGTTGATTTATTTGAATAAAAACGGATATAATGTTATATGACATAAAGTACTGCACATCTCCGAACTGTTTTCCGCACCTGGGGTCTCAAATGTGCATATTTTCTTTGAATCTAGTATCACCATTTGAATGTATTCACAGCCACAGCGAACAGAACTATGCATATTTAAGTATCAAGCATAAAATCCTGTTTATTTCATTACAGAGATTAGCTTGAGAGTAATTGCATATCTAAGTTTAAGTTATACCAATGCATAGCCAAGCCAAATCTGATGCTTTTAACCTAAATTGCAAAAGTTAAGTCACTTTTGTATGCTAACCATCCTACTAAAAGTAAATCCGTAATATGATCATGAAAATAATGCAGTTTATTTCACTGATATGGTAATGACATTCAGATATAAATATTAAAGGTGTATAATGCTGTTTTAAAGATCGGGCTGTTGCAGCTAAATATAAATACATATGCATTACCAATTAATGAATAAGTTTGATGAACTAAAATATTTGAGAAGGATACCAATTATACGTTACAGCGTGATAAGAGTAAACAAACGAGCGATTGTCCTGTATGTTTAATGGATAAAAATATATGAAAATAACAGATGATTAAGATGTATTTGAGTCACATGAAGAAAATAAAATTATAAAAATAGCCAATATGTGTACACGTATTTGATGGGAATGTATTAATTTTCTCAAGTATTGGCGTAAAAGTGTATAGGTACATAAGCAGGTCTTCTGATTCCATATCTTGTCATACGTCTTCGAGATATTCACCATATTAAACATAAATGATGTTGTTATTTTTCAAATTTTTATTCTGAATTATAAAAAAGATACATTAACTGCTATGAATAATTAAAAACGAGTATTTGTGGAAGAATAATTAATTAAGAGACAGAATCGTATTGGCAGACAAATGCTTTTAAACTTTTATAGACAAAAACCAATATGTTTAGGAAAGTAAAATAAATATCAGAAGAACACGTGAAGACAATTTTTGTTAAAGAAGATTTGGTTCTTTGAGAATGCTGAATTTACTTCCTCCTTGCAGCAGCCTCATCCTACTGTTACCTCCAACTATCACCAGCCTGATGCTACTGTTACCTCCAACTATCACCAGCCTGATGCCACTGTTACCTCCAACTATCAGCAGCCTGATGCTACTGTTACCTTGAACTATCAGCAGCCTAATGCTACTGTTACCTTGAACTATCAGCAGCCTGATGCTACTGTTACCTTGAACTACCAGCAGCCTGATGCTACTGCTACCTCGAACTATCACCAGCCTGATGCTACTGTTACCTCCAACTATCACCAGCCTGATGCTATTGTTACCTTGAACTACCAGCAGCCTGATGCTACTGTTACCTTGAACTACCAGCAGCCTGATGCTACTGCTACCTCGAACTATCACCAGCCTGATGCTACTGCTACCTCCAACTATCAGCAGCCTGATGCTACTGTTACCTTGAACTATCAGCAGCCTGATGCTACTGCTACCTCGAACTATCACCAGCCTGATGCTACTGCTACCTCCAACTATCAGCAGCCTGATGCTACTGTTACCTTGAACTATGAGCAGCCTGATGTTACTGTTACCTCGAACTATCAGCAGCCTGATGCTGCTGCTACCTCGAACTATCACCAGCCTGATGCTACTGCTACCTCGAACTATTGAGCATCTGATTTTTAAACAATGTTCCTCAGAGTTTTACAATACGTCTGCTAAACAAGTGTGTAACTAAATATTTAGAGGAATGGTGAAATAAAAAACGTTTCTACTGTTAGAGGACATTCAGCCAGTTATACATGAAGTTTTCGGAATGATTACACGATTTAGTATCTGTCAAGTAGTGTATATATATATATTAAATCGTAAAGTTTAAAAGATGAAATTGTTTTTCAACTGTTTCGACAATGGAATCTCACAAACAAATAATCGGTGAATAAATAATAAAAGTTAATAAACTTACATTTACTCCTGCTACACGAAGTTTTCGCCCAATAAAGTGAAGATTCTTAGAGAGAAAGAAAAGTCATTCGGCTTCCCGCGTAAAAGTTTTTTGTTAATCCATTTGGCGATCTTTACTCTCTTGCTGCAGTTGAAGTTCTCGATGTCGGGACCTTCGATAATATAACTGATATTCTGGTGTTTATCGCACTTCCCCTATTTTAAGATTTAAGGATAAGCGCTCGTTAGCAAAAACTATCTAATTAATTGACAAATATACTTACAAATTAATACTTAGACTTACTTGATCGTATAGACTGTTAATTATGACACCGACTTAACACTCCATCACAACAATGACAATTTTGTCACCATCCACGAACCGTGTGTAGCAACTCAATTGAGCATTTTAGTTACTATTCATCACCTCATCTAGCTGTAACCCAAATTCCTTCCCTTTCATTTTCTCAATTAACTGATTGTTGAGGTCTTCGGCTATGTCTTGGATTCTATGACTGATAGCATTGTTGGTAAAAGACATCCTTGAAAACAGTCTTCCACAGATTCATTAACCATAATGTTCACCATATCCACTGCAGCCAGTGAAATCAGTTCTTTTGCGATGGTGTGAGGCTTTTTACATTTTATGACTCTATATGCCACCTTGTAGGATGCTAACAAAGCATTGCTTGGTGTTGATGTTTGTTTCAAAAACGCACCTTTTTTGTTATTTTAATTATTTTAACTTTCTGGTAAAATAACCATGGGATTTACTAGCCATGTTAGGATGATTGCTCTCTAAGTGGCGTTTTAATTTACTTGGAAGCATGAACTCTGGAGCCAAAACTTTTAGATGTAACACACACTGCGAACACTTCATGATTGACATCTACTGAAGTAAAACCAAAATCTAGATAACTATCATCATATTTCCAATACTTCCATTTATTCTGAACTTTTCCTCTGGTCTGTGGTTCGCCATCCGTTTCTCAATTCCACACATCTTATTAATGTTCAAAATTTTTCCATTTTATGCACAAGGGCTAAAATAAACAAAATAATTCATTGAATTTCGCTAGACCTCGCAGAGACTTGATCACAACACCCTTCAGTTATTTCGATTACTGAAGGACCCGGAAAGTTGACATTATTTACATACAAAATATATGAAATGAGAAAGTTCGAGAAGTTACTGGCATAGCCGAAAGTTCAAGTAAACAAAAACATATCTAAAACATTTGAGAACATCGTCGAGAGGAATGTAGCGCGATCCAATATTAAAATTGTGAACTACCTCGAGCTAGTAGTTAGCACGGCGTTCGATAAATTTCAATATCGTTGTGCTTCCCTCAAAAATTTGAAATATCACTCGGCGCCCCCTATGAGTTCGCCGCGACGCACAGTTTGGGAACCCCTGCTCTAGCTATCATTTAAATTACAATATTAAAAATATAGTCTACAACAAGATAAATACTGGACTGAGTAAGTTACAGTTTGTCTGTGATTCAGTTAGTAAATTAATCAGTGATGCAGTAAGCGTTTCTGTTATCAATCGATTAGCAAAAAAAAAAACCTCTGCAAGTAAGTTTATTTGTGAGTTAGTCTGTACTAGTTTCAGAATATCTATTCAAAAGTCTTTTGTGAAGTTAGATCTACCAATGGGTGTAGCTCATATAAAATGTTTTAAAAAATAAATTATTTTGTTATCGTTCACAGGATTGGACTTCATGTTATTTTTACCAAATAATTTGAAACAACAGGCCCAACGATAAAGCACGTAAAAACAATACCATGACATTAACACAGTGTAGTATTAGTGTAATTAAATCATAATTATTTTTATTATACAACGATTTTATTAATTTACTTAAATTTTTAGTTGTTTTCCAAAATTTCAATCTTCAAGGAAAAACGCATAAAAGTTTATCTTCAAAGCAATTTTGTTTTTTAGCAACAATGTATTAATACTAAAACTCTCTTGAATAAAATATTAAAATTAACATTGTATAATAAGAAAACTTTAAGCTATAAGCCAAAAAGAGCACAATAATTTCAAACATATGACAGCTAAAAAACATTAGTGTTTTACCTAATGAAAAATAAAACATGACTTTCTTTAGCTGTTGCCAGTATTCTCCATCATTGTACAAGGATAATTTATTAAGATACGTATTAGTGAAAAATTAATGACCATGGTTTTCTCTAATTTATATTACGTCTTTATTTGTTGTAATCACCATGAAGAACTCACATGCTGGACAAAACTGAAGACAATGTTGGAAATAAAAGTAATAAATGGCACATAAGATCAAACTTAGATAAAGCCGGATAATAAAAAGTACAAACTATAACAACATAAGATTGTAGTTTAAACATGGTAAGTCAAGATAAGTAACTTTCTACAGTATAGTTCTAGATGGAGCTCTTCTCTTTAACTTACTGAATCAGGACTGTGTTATCAAACAGGTCTTTTATTTTTCAGTTAGCTACCATCTCATGATACTTTTAGTGTTTCTACCAATTACGTTCATTGCTTTCTGATAACTGAATTTTATAACCGTTTCTTGTTTGATTCTGTCTTTATGTATTTTTCTTTTAAGCGTTAGTAATAAATAATTTCATTGGTAATTAGATTACTTTCTGTTAAATATGTCATCCAAAGTATCTATTAGAAATCAATTCTTGTCACTCAAATATGTATGAAGATTAAGCTATATTAATAACATAGCTTACTTTATTTAAACAGTGTCCCTTCTCGCAGTACAATTAAAATAATTTTATCGAGAAACATGCACAAGAAATGAAAGAGTTTTGATAAAATTCCCAAAATTTCGTTAACAATAAAAAGGGGAAGACAGTTTATAGCTTCTTCTTAAGACTTTCTTACATTATCAATCTAATCACTTACTTTTTATTAACTTACTACTTCACTATACATAATCCTTCAGTAATTTGTCTAATGTTAAGAACTTTAGGAGATACTTTGTTTATTATTATTCAAATTTGTTTTGCATGAGAGATAAGTATAAGATTTCATACTACAACCACTCATAGTTTCATAAGAAACGCCTCCAACTTGGAAAGTGACAGCCATACCAGATAAGGCCCTAAACTAGGTACTTACTTTGTTACAGCCAATCACAGCCTGGTAGGATACGGCAATTTTGCATGATAAAAAAGGATATTCTTGAAATAGTGCATGGTCAGACACTTGTTTCTGCCCTGAGGTCAACAGAATCCATCTCACCCATGGATACCTCCAATATATTTTATCTACCTAATGAACGAAACTTAAAAACAGTGAATTACATACATACTATTAAATTAAAACTTGTAATCTATTTGCACTGCATAAAATGTAATTGACATTCTAATTTTCTATGTGTTATATACCCTTACTTTACCTCTGTACTTCTTACCATATCAACAGTAAGTATAATGACAATGTCTTAACACGTAAAATAATGTGACAAGTATCCTGAAATATCTGAAAAATTATCTGAAGCGCCTCCCAGTGGCCCAGCGGTATGTCTGCAGACGAAAAAAACGATAGAGACCAGGATGTTAACACCCATGGTAGGCATATCATTGTGCAACTTTCTACTTAACAAAAAATAATCATAATTAAACGAAAAACGTTAGAGCATTTTGATGTTATATATATATATTTTTTACAGTAAGAATAACATAGAAATGTTAACCATAATATGATAATTCCAAAACTTAATGTATACATAAACAGTAACACAATAAATATTACGATAGATTTCGACAACAAAGGTTTCTTCTCACATTTCTTCTCTAAGTATGTTTAATGTAGACATGTATAAAATCTATATTTCCTCGACAACACAATGAAACCTATCGTTCAAATATAAAACTTACCGCATAGGCTGACCCGCTACAGTATACCTGAAATGAATTTGTTAGCATACACTGAATATCCAAACCTGCAAGTTATGTGACAACTATAGCTAATACAAAGTTGCGATAAAATAATATGTATGAAAGCAATATTTTAACATTGTTTGCCACATCGTGGATAGATCGATGTCACAGAAAATTATTCATTTTTGAGAAGGTTATGTAACAATCATTTCCTATCTAGCTCATAAATAACGTACTCATAAAAAAACGAAAGTCACTAATACTGTTTTACCTCCCATATCAGCTCAGCTTAAATATGGATTTTTAATTGGTTGTTTGATTGTTCTGGTTTCATGGCTAGAACACTAAATGGGTTTTGCATAGTTAATTATAAACTTTACCTATATATATATATATATATATTCACACACGCACACACTGCTGGCCAAAATCTTAAGGCCAATGAACATAAACATAAAGAAAAATATGCATTTTGCGTTGTTAGACTCAACCACTCATTTGAGTAGAACCTCGAAAGACAAAATAAGAAAAGGGTAAATAAAAATAAAAAACTTTTTTAGCATTTAATAGGGAAAATGTGAACACTATGAAATTAGCCTAAATACTAGCTGGTCAAAAGTTTAAGACCATACCAAAAAAAAGTCCTAAACAGGGTAGGAAATGGCCAACAAGTGGTCTCAGTAGTAAGTTGCACGGCCATCATTGCGAATAACTCCAAACATTCGCTTTGGCATGGTCGATATAAGCGTTTGCAGAAGGCTGGCTGGAATGTTATTCCAAGTGGTGAAGATGGCTTCACGAAGATCATTCATTGACGTCCATTTCTATAGACTTCCCTTGCCATTCACCCCCAAACATTTTCAATGGGGGTTCAGTTCTGGCGAACACGCTGGATGGTCTAAAAGAATAACGTTATTCGCCATCAAAAAGTCCTTTGTCCTGTGGGCATTGTGGATTGCAGCGTTGTCCTACTGAAAGATCCAGTCATTTCCACACAAGCGAGGGCCTTCAGTCAATAAGGATGCTTTCTTCAACATGCCAATGTAGCCAGCTACTGTTTGACGCCCCTGTATAACCTGAAGCTCCATTGTTTCATGGAAGGAGAAAACATCCCAGATCATGATGAAACCTCCTTCACTTTGTCGTGTAGAAAATGTCTCCAGTGGGATATCCTTATCCTGCTAGTAACGTTGGAAGCCATCTGGACCATTCAGGTTAAATTTTTTGTCATCAGAGAACAAAACCTTCTCCCACTTTTTTATGTCCCATATTTGGTGCTTCTCAGCAAAGTTTAACCGAGCTGTTTCGTGGTGTGGAAGGAGACGCGGCCTTTGAATCCTCCTGCTCAACGGCGGCGAAATTTTCTTGGCCCGACCACTTGAAATTCTCGTTCCGTATCCCTCAGGATCTTTTAATAAAGTTACAACATCAGTTTTACTACACCCAATCTCACCAGTGATGACACGTTGACAGAAACCTTGCTTTTGCAGCTCGACAATTCTGCCACGTTCAAACTCTGTCAACTTTTTAGCCTTTCCCATGTTTTTACCAAATGTAACACAGGAGATGTTAGTGGGAGATGTTGACAACGCTAATGCTTGAACACATATGACTACATTTCGTTATGTGTTTACCGATTAACGCTTCGTTTCAGTATATGGTCTTAAATTTTGACCAGTTAGTATTTAAGCTAATTTCATAGTGTTCACATTTTCCTTATTAAGTGCTATAAAAGTTTGTTTTTTTTATTTTCCATTTTCTTATTTTCATCTTTCGAAATTCTACTCAAATAAATGATTGAGTCTAACAACGCAAAATGCATATTTTTTCTTTCTGTTCCTTAGTCTTAAGATTTTGGTCAGCAGTGTATATATGTATTAACTTCAAAAATTATTTAGGAAACTTCCTATTAGAACCTCAATGCTTACAATTTCTTAAACAAATTATGTTTTGTTTAAACTTCGTGTTTCAGATGCATATTGATAATCTATCAAAGAGATTATGTTTTGACAGTTTAATGTTTTTAAATAATTTTTGTTCTACCCAGTGCTTATAAGCAAAGGAAAACACTATACGTCAATTATCGATTTAAGTTATCAAAATATATTAACATATTAGTGTATAATAGTTTCTGATCGTGCTAACAAGTTTTAATGTTTCATTAGGTTTTTTCTTGACTTCATGAATATCACATTGAATAGTCCAGTCCATTAGGTCCAATTTTTATTAAAAATATCATAATACTCTGGACAAAAGCACCACATTTTGCATAGACGCTCTTTACGATCTACCGATAAATATCAGAAACAGTGCCACCTGGCTGTAAAGGCCTTCATAGCCTGTCAGATACATTGGGCATTGAATGTGGCTAAAGATAATGCTTTTAAACATACCCCTGCAATGGTTATATTTTAATGTTCAATTTTTGTATCTATAATAGGCCTCTTTTGAGTTTCATATGAGCAAGGATATCTTTCAAATCAGAAATTACCAGCAGTGATGAATTTATCTAATATGTAAAGTCCAAACTTTAATACAATTCAAAACTCGGAGACTATGTATACATCATTTATGCGATGAACCAAACAAAATATAACTTTTCATTGGAAAATGTTTATACCTTACTGTGAAAGATAGGTTTTGTCTATGGTTGAACTGTTTGCATTCTCACCTGAGGTAGAAGTCTGGAAACACCGAAACACAGAGTGAAGACAAAGATCTGTTTAGTGTCTCTGGACAAAAACTCGATGGTATTATCCAGGCTACTGATTCCATGTTGAAGTTCTTCAGGTGAATGGAACGTCAAAGAGTTCATCACTATCCTAGTATAGGTTTCGTGTAATTCCTTAACTATTGGACCAGATTCTGAAGTAGCTTGAATTAAATAATAACTGAAGATTAAAAAATACAAAAACTTGACGTTATTTGTTATTACTAAATAAAACAGTAATTTAACTTTAATATATATATTAAATTGTTTATTGTACACGTTTCTGAATAATTGCAATTCAATTTAATTATTATAGAATTATAAAATATACAAATATTTTGATGAAAAGAAATATTTCTTACACATAAGCGGCCCGGCATGGCCAAGCGCGTAAGGAGTGCGACTCGTAATCCGAGGGTCGCGGGTTCGCGCCCGCGTCGCGCTAAACATGCTCGCCCTCCCAGCCGTTGGGGTGTATAATGTGACGGTCAATCCCACTATTCGTTGGTAAAACAGTAGCCCAAGAGTTGGCGGTGGGTGGTGATGACTAGCTGCCTTCCCTCTAGTCTTACACTGCTAAATTAGGGACGGCTAGTACAGATAGCCCTCGAGTAGCTTTGTGCGAAATTCAAAAAAAAACTTACACATAAGCGCGGGAACGTCGGACAAAGATGAATGCTGTCCTGCCCCACCGCGAATTAAATAGAGGAATGAAAATAGTTATTAAGAAATTAACAGAAGGTATAAAGCTCCTTTGATATCAAATTTTGAAAACTTCTCTTGATTAATAGTAGAATACTTAGTATAAAATAAACTCAAAACATTTTGATTATTGCACAAACATTTTGAAAACTTCTCTTGATTAATAGTAGAATACTTAGTATAAAATAAACTAAAAACATTTTGATTATTGCACAAACATTTTTAAAACTTCTCTTGATTAATAGTAGAATACTTAGTATAAAATAAACACAAAACATTTTGATTATTGCACAAACATTTTGAAAACTTCTCTTGATTAATAGTAGAATACTTAGTATAAAATAAACACAAAACATTTTGATTATTGCACAAACATTTTGAAAACTTCTCTTGATTAATAGTAGAATACTTAGTATAAAATAAACACAAAACATTTTGATTATTGCACAAACATTTTGAAAACTTCTCTTGATTAATAGTAGAATACTTAGTATAAAATAAACACAAAACATTTTGATTATTGCACAAACATTTTGAAAACTTCTCTTGATTAATAGTAGAATACTTAGTATAAAATAAACACAAAACATTTTGATTATTGCACAAACATTTTGAAAACTTCTCTTGATTAATAGTAGAATACTTAGTATAAAATAAACACAAAACATTTTGATTATTGCACAAACATTTTGAAAACTTCTATTCATTAATAGTAGAATACTTAGTATAAAATAAACACAAAACATTTTGATTATTGCACAAACATTTTGAAAACTTCTCTTGATTAATAGTAGAATACTTAGTATAAAATAAACTCAAAACATTTTGATTATTGCACAAACATTTTAAAACTTCTCTTGATTAATAGTAGAATACATAGTATAAAATAAACTCAAAACATTTTGATTATTGCACAAACATTTTGAAAACTTCTCTTGATTAATAGTAGAATACTTAGTATAAAATAAACACAAAACATTTTGATTATTGCACAAACATTTTGAAAACTTCTCTTGATTAATAGTAGAATACTTAGTATAAAATAAACACAAAACATTTTGATTATTGCACATACATTTTTAAAACTTCTCTTGATTAATAGTAGAATACTTAGTACAAAATAAACTCAAAACATTTTGATTATTGCACAAACATTTTGAAAACTTCTCTTGATTAATAGTAGAATACTTAGTATAAAATAAACACAAAACATTTTGATTATTGCACAAACATTTTGAAAACTTCTCTTGATTAATAGTAGAATACTTAGTATAAAATAAACTAAAACATTTTGATTATTGCACAAACATTTTAAAACTTCTCTTGATTAATAGTAGAATACTTAGTATAAAATAAACACAAAACATTTTGATTATTGCACAAACATTTTTAAAACTTCTCTTGATTAATAGTAGAATACTTAGTACAAAATAAACTCAAAACATTTTGATTATTGCACAAACATTTTGAAAACTTCTCTTGATTAATAGTAGAATACTTAGTATAAAATAAACTCAAAACATTTTGATTATTGCACAAACATTTTGAAAACTTCTCTTGATTAATAGTAGAATACTTAGTATAAAATAAACACAAAACATTTTGATTATTGCACAAACATTTTGAAAACTTTTCTTGATTAATAGTAGAATACTTAGTATAAAATAAACTCAAAACATTTTGATTATTGCACAAACATTTTGAAAACTTCTCTTGATTAATAGCAGAATACTTAGTATAAAATAAACACAAAACATTTTGATTATTGCACAAACATTTTTAAAAGTTCTCTTGATTAATAGTAGAATACTTAGTATAAAATAAACACAAAACATTTTGATTATTGCACAAACATTTTTAAAACTTCTCTTGATTAATAGTAGAATACTTAGTATAAAATAAACACAAAACATTTTGATTATTGCACAAACATTTTGAAAACTTCTCTTGATTAATTGTAGAATACTTAGTATAAAATAAACTCAAAAATTTTGATTATTGCACAAACATTTTGAAAACTTCTCTTGATTAATAGTAGAATACTTAGTATAAAATAAACTCAAAACATTTTGATTATTGCACAAACATTTTGAAAACTTCTCTTGATTAATAGTAGAATACTTAGTATAAAATAAACTCAAAACATTTTGATTATTGCACAAACATTTTTAAAACTTCCTTTGGTTAATAGTAGAATACTTAGTATAAAATAAACACAAAACATTTTGATTATTGCACAAACATTTTGAAAACTTCTCTTGATTAATAGTAGAATACTTAGTATAAAATAAACACAAAACATTTTGATTATTGCACAAACATTTTGAAAACTTCTCTTGATTAATAGTAGAATACTTAGTATAAAATAAACACAAAACATTTTGATTATTGCACAAACATTTTGAAAACTTCTCTTGATTAATAGTAGAATACTTAGTATAAAATAAACACAAAACATTTTGATTATTGCACAAACATTTTGAAAACTTCTCTTGATTAATAGTAGAATACTTAGTATAAAATAAACACAAAACATTTTGATTATTGCACAAACATTTTGAAAACTTCTCTTGATTAATAGTAGAATACTTAATATAAAATAAACACAAAACATTTTGATTATTGCACAAACATTTTAAAAACTTCTCTTGATTAATAGTAGAATACTTAGTATAAAATAAACACAAAACATTTTGATTATTGCACAAACATTTTGAAAACTTCTCTTGATTAATAGTAGAATACTTAGTATAAAATAAACATAAAATGTTTTGATTATTGCACAAACATTTTGAAAACTTCTCTTGATTAATAGTAGAATACATAGTATAAAATAAACACAAAACATTTTGATTATTGCACAAACATTTTGAAAACTTCTCTTGATTAATAGTAGAATACTTAGTATAAAATAAACACAAAACATTTTGATTATTGCACAAACATTTTGAAAACTTCTCTTGATTAATAGTAGAATACTTAGTATAAAATAAACTCAAAACATTTTGATTATTGCACAAACATTTTTAAAACTTCTCTTGATTAATAGTAGAATACATAGTATAAAATAAACTCAAAACATTTTGATTATTGCACAAACATTTTGAAAACTTCTCTTGATTAATAGTAGAATACTTAGTATAAAATAAACACAAAACATTTTGATTATTGCACAAACATTTTGAAAACTTCTCTTGATTAATAGTAGAATACTTAGTATAAAATAAACACAAAACATTTTGATTATTGCACAAACATTTTGAAAACTTCTCTTGATTAATAGTAGAATACTTAGTACAAAATAAACTCAAAACATTTTGATTATTGCACAAACATTTTGAAAACTTCTCTTGATTAATAGTAGAATACTTAGTATAAAATAAACTCAAAAAATTTTGATTATTGCACAAACATTTTGAAAACTTCTCTTGATTAATAGTAGAATACTTAGTATAAAATAAACACAAAACATTTTGATTATTGCACAAACATTTTGAAAACTTCTCTTGATTAATAGTAGAATACTTAGTATAAAATAAACTAAAAACATTTTGATTATTGCACAAACATTTTGAAAACTTCTCTTGATTAATAGTAGAATACTTAGTATAAAATAAACACAAAACATTTTGATTATTGCACAAACATTTTTAAAACTTCTCTTGATTAATAGTAGAATACTTAGTATAAAATAAACTCAAAACATTTTGATTATTGCACAAACATTTTTAAAACTTCTCTTGATTAATAGTAGAATACTTAGTACAAAATAAACTCAAAACATTTTGATTATTGCACAAACATTTTGAAAACTTCTCTTGATTAATAGTAGAATACTTAGTTTAAAATAAACTCAAAAAATTTTGATTATTGCACAAACATTTTGAAAACTTCTCTTGATTAATAGTAGAATACTTAGTATAAAATAAACTCAAAACATTTTGATTATTGCACAAACATTTTGAAAACTTCTCTTGATTAATAGTAGAATACTTAGTATAAAATAAACACAAAACATTTTGATTATTGCACAAACATTTTGAAAACTTCTCTTGATTAATAGTAGAATACTTAGTATAAAATAAACACAAAACATTTTGATTATTGCACAAACATTTTGAAAACTTCTCTTGATTAATAGTAGAATACTTAGTATAAAATAAACTCAAAACATTTTGATTATTGCACAAACATTTTTAAAACTTCTCTTGATTAATAGTAGAATACTTAGTATAAAATAAACTCAAAACATTTTGATTATTGCACAAACATTTTTAAAACTTCTCTTGATTAATAGTAGAATACTTAGTATAAAATAAACTCAAAACATTTTGATTATTGCACAAACATTTTAAAACTTCTCTTGATTAATAGTAGAATACTTAGTATAAAATAAACACAAAACATTTTGATTATTGCACAAACATTTTGAAAACTTCTCTTGATTAATAGTAGAATACTTAGTATAAAATAAACACAAAACATTTTGATTATTGCACAAACATTTTGAAAACTTTTCTTGATTAATAGTAGAATACTTAGTATAAAATAAACTCAAAATGTTTTGATTATTGCACAAACATTTTGAAAACTTCTCTTGATTAATAGTAGAATACATAGTATAAAATAAACACAAAACATTTTGATTATTGCACAAACATTTTGAAAACTTCTCTTCATTAATAGTAGAATACTTAGTATAAAATAAACACAAAACATTTTGATTATTGCACAAACATTTTGAAAACTTCTCTTGATTAATAGTAGAATACTTAGTATAAAATAAACACAAAACATTTTGATTATTGCACAAACATTTTGAAAACTTCTCTTGATTAATAGTAGAATACATAGTATAAAATAAACACAAAACATTTTGATTATTGCACAAACATTTTGAAAACTTCTCTTGATTAATAGTAGAATACTTAGTATAAAATAAACACAAAACATTTTGATTATTGCACAAACATTTTGAAAACTTCTCTTGATTAATAGTAGAATACTTAGTATAAAATAAACTCAAAACATTTTGATTATTGCACAAACATTTTTAAAACTTCTCTTGATTAATAGTAGAATACTTAGTATAAAATAAACTCAAAACATTTTGATTATTGCACAAACATTTTGAAAACTTCTCTTGATTAATAGTAGAATACTTAGTATAAAATAAACACAAAACATTTTGATTATTGCACAAACATTTTGAAAACTTCTCTTGATTAATAGTAGAATACTTAGTATAAAATAAACACAAAACATTTTGATTATTGCACAAACATTTTAAAACTTCTCTTGATTAATAGTAGAATACTTAGTACAAAATAAACTCAAAACATTTTGATTATTGCACAAACATTTTGAAAACTTCTCTTGATTAATAGTAGAATACTTAGTATAAAATAAACAAAAAACATTTTGATTATTGCACAAACATTTTGAAAACTTCTCTTGATTAATAGTAGAATACTTAGTATAAAATAAACTAAAAACATTTTGATTATTGCACAAACATTTTGAAAACTTCTCTTGATTAATAGTAGAATACTTAGTATAAAATAAACTCAAAAAATTTTGATTATTGCACAAACATTTTGAAAACTTCTCTTGATTAATAGTAGAATACTTAGTATAAAATAAACACAAAACATTTTGATTATTGCACAAACATTTTGAAAACTTCTCTTGATTAATAGTAGAATACTTAGTATAAAATAAACTAAAACATTTTGATTATTGCACAAACATTTTGAAAACTTCTCTTGATTAATAGTAGAATACTTAGTATAAAATAAACACAAAACATTTTGATTATTGCACAAACATTTTTAAAACTTCTCTTGATTAATAGTAGAATACTTAGTATAAAATAAACTCAAAACATTTTGATTATTGCACAAACATTTTTAAAACTTCTCTTGATTAATAGTAGAATACTTAGTATAAAATAAACTCAAAACATTTTGATTGTTGCACAAACATTTTTAAAACTTCTCTTGATTAATAGTAGAATACTTAGTACAAAATAAACTCAAAACATTTTGATTATTGCACAAACATTTTGAAAACTTCTCTTGATTAATAGTAGAATACTTAGTATAAAATAAACTCAAAACATTTTGATTATTGCACAAACATTTTGAAAACTTCTCTTGATTAATAGTAGAATACTTAGTATAAAATAAACACAAAACATTTTGATTATTGCACAAACATTTTGAAAACTTCTCTTGATTAATAGTAGAATACTTAGTATAAAATAAACACAAAACATTTTGATTATTGCACAAACATTTTGAAAACTTCTCTTGATTAATAGTAGAATACTTAGTATAAAATAAACTCAAAACATTTTGATTATTGCACAAACATTTTAAAACTTCTCTTGATTAATAGTAGAATACTTAGTATAAAATAAACTCAAAACATTTTGATTATTGCACAAACATTTTTAAAACTTCTCTTGATTAATAGTAGAATACTTAGTATAAAATAAACTCAAAACATTTTGATTATTGCACAAACATTTTAAAACTTCTCTTGATTAATAGTAGAATACTTAGTATAAAATAAACACAAAACATTTTGATTATTGCACAAACATTTTGAAAACTTCTCTTGATTAATAGTAGAATACTTAGTATAAAATAAACACAAAACATTTTGATTATTGCACAAACATTTTGAAAACTTCTCTTGATTAATAGTAGAATACTTAGTATAAAATAAACTCAAAACATTTTGATTATTGCACAAACATTTTGAAAACTTCTCTTGATTAATAGTAGAATACTTAGTATAAAATAAACACAAAACATTTTGATTATTGCACAAACATTTTGAAAACTTCTCTTGATTAATAGTAGAATACTTAGTATAAAATAAACACAAAACATTTTGATTATTGCACAAACATTTTGAAAACTTCTCTTGATTAATAGTAGAATACTTAGTATAAAATAAACACAAAATGTTTTGATTATTGCACAAACATTTTGAAAACTTCTCTTGATTAATAGTAGAATACTTAGTATAAAATAAACACAAAACATTTTGATTATTGCACAAACATTTTGAAAACTTCTCTTGATTAATAGTAGAATACTTAGTATAAAATAAACACAAAACATTTTGATTATTGCACAAACATTTTGAAAACTTCTCTTGATTAATAGTAGAATACTTAGTATAAAATAAACTCAAAACATTTTGATTATTGCACAAACATTTTAAAACTTCTCTTGATTAATAGTAGAATACTTAGTATAAAATAAACTCAAAACATTTTGATTATTGCACAAACATTTTGAAAACTTCTCTTGATTAATAGTAGAATACTTAGTATAAAATAAACACAAAACATTTTGATTATTGCACAAACATTTTGAAAACTTCTCTTGATTAATAGTAGAATACTTAGTATAAAATAAACACAAAACATTTTGATTATTGCACAAACATTTTAAAACTTCTCTTGATTAATAGTAGAATACTTAGTACAAAATAAACTCAAAACATTTTGATTATTGCACAAACATTTTGAAAACTTCTCTTGATTAATAGTAGAATACTTAGTATAAAATAAACAAAAACATTTTGATTATTGCACAAACATTTTGAAAACTTCTCTTGATTAATAGTAGAATACTTAGTATAAAATAAACTAAAAACATTTTGATTATTGCACAAACATTTTTAAAACTTCTCTTGATTAATAGTAGAATACTTAGTATAAAATAAACACAACATTTTGATTATTGCACAAACATTTTGAAAACTTCTCTTGATTAATAGTAGAATACTTAGTACAAAATAAACTCAAAACATTTTGATTATTGCACAAACATTTTAAAACTTCTCTTGATTAATAGTAGAATACTTAGTATAAAATAAACTCAAAACATTTTGATTATTGCACAAACATTTTAAAACTTCTCTTGATTAATAGTAGAATACTTAGTATAAAATAAACACAAAACATTTTGATTATTGCACAAACATTTTGAAAACTTCTCTTGATTAATAGTAGAATACTTAGTATAAAATAAACTCAAAACATTTTGATTATTGCACAAACATTTTGAAAACTTCTCTTGATTAATAGTAGAATACTTAGTATAAAATAAACACAAAACATTTTGATTATTGCACAAACATTTTAAAACTTCTCTTGATTAATAGTAGAATACTTAGTATAAAATAAACACAAAACATTTTGATTATTGCACAAACATTTTAAAACTTCTCTTGATTAATAGTAGAATACTTAGTATAAAATAAACACAAAACATTTTGATTATTGCACAAACATTTTGAAAACTTCTCTTGATTAATAGTAGAATACTTAGTATAAAATAAACACAAAACATTTTGATTATTGCACAAACATTTTGAAAACTTCTCTTGATTAATAGTAGAATACTTAGTATAAAATAAACACAAAACATTTTGATTATTGCACAAACATTTTTAAAACTTCTCTTGATTAATAGTAGAATACTTAGTATAAAATAAACTCAAAACATTTTGATTATTGCACAAACATTTTGAAAACTTCTCTTGATTAATAGTAGAATACTTAGTATAAAATAAACACAAAACATTTTGATTATTGCACAAACATTTTGAAAACTTCTCTTGATTAATAGTAGAATACTTAGTATAAAATAAACTAAAAACATTTTGATTATTGCACAAACATTTTTAAAACTTCTCTTGATTAATAGTAGAATACTTAGTATAAAATAAACACAAAACATTTTGATTATTGCACAAACATTTTGAAAACTTCTCTTGATTAATAGTAGAATACTTAGTATAAAATAAACTCAAAACATTTTGATTATTGCACAAACATTTTGAAAACTTCTCTTGATTAATAGTAGAATACTTAGTATAAAATAAACACAAAACATTTTGATTATTGCACAAACATTTTGAAAACTTCTCTTGATTAATAGTAGAATACTTAGTATAAAATAAACTCAAAACATTTTGATTATTGCACAAACATTTTGAAAACTTCTCTTGATTAATAGTAGAATACTTAGTATAAAATAAACACAAAACATTTTGATTATTGCACAAACATTTTAAAACTTCTCTTGATTAATAGTAGAATACTTAGTATAAAATAAACACAAAACATTTTGATTATTGCACAAACATTTTGAAAACTTCTCTTGATTAATAGTAGAATACTTAGTATAAAATAAACACAAAACATTTTGATTATTGCACAAACATTTTGAAAACTTCTCTTGATTAATAGTAGAATACTTAGTATAAAATAAACACAAAACATTTTGATTATTGCACAAACATTTTGAAAACTTCTCTTGATTAATAGTAGAATACTTAGTATAAAATAAACACAAAACATTTTGATTATTGCACAAACATTTTGAAAACTTCTCTTGATTAATAGTAGAATACTTAGTATAAAATAAACACAAAACATTTTGATTATTGCACAAACATTTTGAAAACTTCTCTTGATTAATAGTAGAATACTTAGTATAAAATAAACACAAAACATTTTGATTATTGCACAAACATTTTGAAAACTTCTCTTGATTAATAGTAGAATACTTAGTATAAAATAAACTCAAAACATTTTGATTATTGCACAAACATTTTTAAAACTTCTCTTGATTAATAGTAGAATACTTAGTATAAAATAAACTCAAAACATTTTGATTATTGCACAAACATTTTGAAAACTTCTCTTGATTAATAGTAGAATACTTAGTATAAAATAAACACAAAACATTTTGATTATTGCACAAACATTTTGAAAACTTCTCTTGATTAATAGTAGAATACTTAGTATAAAATAAACACAAAACATTTTGATTATTGCACAAACATTTTAAAACTTCTCTTGATTAATAGTAGAATACTTAGTATAAAATAAACTCAAAACATTTTGATTATTGCACAAACATTTTGAAAACTTCTCTTGATTAATAGTAGAATACTTAGTATAAAATAAACACAAAACATTTTGATTATTGCACAAACATTTTGAAAACTTCTCTTGATTAATAGTAGAATACTTAGTATAAAATAAACTAAAAACATTTTGATTATTGCACAAACATTTTGAAAACTTCTCTTGATTAATAGTAGAATACTTAGTATAAAATAAACACAAAACATTTTGATTATTGCACAAACATTTTGAAAACTTCTCTTGATTAATAGTAGAATACTTAGTATAAAATAAACTCAAAACATTTTGATTGTTGCACAAACATTTTTAAAACTTCTCTTGATTAATAGTAGAATACTTAGTACAAAATAAACTCAAAACATTTTGATTATTGCACAAACATTTTGAAAACTTCTCTTGATTAATAGTAGAATACTTAGTATAAAATAAACACAAAACATTTTGATTATTGCACAAACATTTTAAAACTTCTCTTGATTAATAGTAGAATACTTAGTATAAAATAAACACAAAACATTTTGATTATTGCACAAACATTTTGAAAACTTCTCTTGATTAATAGTAGAATACTTAGTATAAAATAAACACAAAACATTTTGATTATTGCACAAACATTTTGAAAACTTCTCTTGATTAATAGTAGAATACTTAGTATAAAATAAACACAAAACATTTTGATTATTGCACAAACATTTTGAAAACTTCTCTTGATTAATAGTAGAATACTTAGTATAAAATAAACTCAAAACATTTTGATTATTGCACAAACATTTTGAAAACTTCTCTTGATTAATAGTAGAATACTTAGTATAAAATAAACACAAAACATTTTGATTATTGCACAAACATTTTGAAAACTTCTCTTGATTAATAGTAGAATACTTAGTATAAAATAAACTAAAACATTTTGATTATTGCACAAACATTTTGAAAACTTCTCTTGATTAATAGTAGAATACTTAGTATAAAATAAACACAAAACATTTTGATTATTGCACAAACATTTTGAAAACTTCTCTTGATTAATAGTAGAATACTTAGTATAAAATAAACTCAAAACATTTTGATTATTGCACAAACATTTTTAAAACTTCTCTTGATTAATAGTAGAATACTTAGTATAAAATAAACTCAAAACATTTTGATTATTGCACAAACATTTTGAAAACTTCTCTTGATTAATAGTAGAATACTTAGTATAAAATAAACACAAAACATTTTGATTATTGCACAAACATTTTGAAAACTTCTCTTGATTAATAGTAGAATACTTAGTATAAAATAAACTCAAAACATTTTGATTATTGCACAAACATTTTGAAAACTTCTCTTGATTAATAGTAGAATACTTAGTATAAAATAAACACAAAACATTTTGATTATTGCACAAACATTTTGAAAACTTCTCTTGATTAATAGTAGAATACTTAGTATAAAATAAACACAAAACATTTTGATTATTGCACAAACATTTTTAAAACTTCTCTTGATTAATAGTAGAATACTTAGTATAAAATAAACACAAAACATTTTGATTATTGCACAAACATTTTGAAAACTTCTCTTGATTAATTGTAGAATACTTAGTATAAAATAAACTCAAAAATTTTGATTATTGCACAAACATTTTGAAAACTTCTCTTGATTAATAGTAGAATACTTAGTATAAAATAAACTCAAAACATTTTGATTATTGCACAAACATTTTGAAAACTTCTCTTGATTAATAGTAGAATACTTAGTATAAAATAAACTCAAAACATTTTGATTATTGCACAAACATTTTAAAACTTCTCTTGATTAATAGTAGAATACTTAGTATAAAATAAACACAAAACATTTTGATTATTGCACAAACATTTTGAAAACTTCTCTTGATTAATAGTAGAATACTTAGTATAAAATAAACACAAAACATTTTGATTATTGCACAAACATTTTGAAAACTTCTCTTGATTAATAGTAGAATACTTAGTATAAAATAAACACAAAACATTTTGATTATTGCACAAACATTTTGAAAACTTCTCTTGATTAATAGTAGAATACTTAGTATAAAATAAACACAAAACATTTTGATTATTGCACAAACATTTTGAAAACTTCTCTTGATTAATAGTAGAATACTTAGTATAAAATAAACACAAAACATTTTGATTATTGCACAAACATTTTGAAAACTTCTCTTGATTAATAGTAGAATACTTAGTATAAAATAAACTCAAAACATTTTGATTATTGCACAAACATTTTGAAAACTTCTCTTGATTAATAGTAGAATACTTAGTATAAAATAAACTCAAAACATTTTGATTATTGCACAAACATTTTGAAAACTTCTCTTGATTAATAGTAGAATACTTAGTATAAAATAAACACAAAACATTTTGATTATTGCACAAACATTTTGAAAACTTCTCTTGATTAATAGTAGAATACTTAGTATAAAATAAACACAAAACATTTTGATTATTGCACAAACATTTTGAAAACTTCTCTTGATTAATAGTAGAATACTTAGTATAAAATAAACTCAAAACATTTTGATTATTGCACAAACATTTTGAAAACTTCTCTTGATTAATAGTAGAATACTTAGTATAAAATAAACTCAAAACATTTTGATTATTGCACAAACATTTTGAAAACTTCTCTTGATTAATAGTAGAATACTTAGTATAAAATAAACACAAAACATTTTGATTATTGCACAAACATTTTGAAAACTTCTCTTGATTAATAGTAGAATACTTAGTATAAAATAAACTAAAACATTTTGATTATTGCACAAACATTTTGAAAACTTCTCTTGATTAATAGTAGAATACTTAGTATAAAATAAACACAAAACATTTTGATTATTGCACAAACATTTTGAAAACTTCTCTTGATTAATAGTAGAATACTTAGTATAAAATAAACTCAAAACATTTTGATTATTGCACAAACATTTTAAAACTTCTCTTGATTAATAGTAGAATACTTAGTATAAAATAAACTCAAAACATTTTGATTATTGCACAAACATTTTGAAAACTTCTCTTGATTAATAGTAGAATACTTAGTATAAAATAAACTCAAAACATTTTGATTATTGCACAAACATTTTGAAAACTTCTCTTGATTAATAGTAGAATACTTAGTATAAAATAAACTCAAAACATTTTGATTATTGCACAAACATTTTGAAAACTTCTCTTGATTAATAGTAGAATACTTAGTATAAAATAAACACAAAACATTTTGATTATTGCACAAACATTTTGAAAACTTCTCTTGATTAATAGTAGAATACTTAGTATAAAATAAACACAAAACATTTTGATTATTGCACAAACATTTTGAAAACTTCTCTTGATTAATAGTAGAATACTTAGTATAAAATAAACTCAAAACATTTTGATTATTGCACAAACATTTTTAAAACTTCTCTTGATTAATAGTAGAATACTTAGTATAAAATAAACTCAAAACATTTTGATTATTGCACAAACATTTTTAAAACTTCTCTTGATTAATAGTAGAATACTTAGTATAAAATAAACTCAAAACATTTTGATTATTGCACAAACATTTTAAAACTTCTCTTGATTAATAGTAGAATACTTAGTATAAAATAAACACAAAACATTTTGATTATTGCACAAACATTTTGAAAACTTCTCTTGATTAATAGTAGAATACTTAGTATAAAATAAACACAAAACATTTTGATTATTGCACAAACATTTTGAAAACTTCTCTTGATTAATAGTAGAATACTTAGTATAAAATAAACTCAAAACATTTTGATTATTGCACAAACATTTTGAAAACTTCTCTTGATTAATAGTAGAATACTTAGTATAAAATAAACACAAAACATTTTGATTATTGCACAAACATTTTGAAAACTTCTCTTGATTAATAGTAGAATACTTAGTATAAAATAAACACAAAACATTTTGATTATTGCACAAACATTTTGAAAACTTCTCTTGATTAATAGTAGAATACTTAGTATAAAATAAACACAAAACATTTTGATTATTGCACAAACATTTTGAAAACTTCTCTTGATTAATAGTAGAATACTTAGTATAAAATAAACACAAAACATTTTGATTATTGCACAAACATTTTGAAAACTTCTCTTGATTAATAGTAGAATACTTAGTATAAAATAAACACAAAACATTTTGATTATTGCACAAACATTTTGAAAACTTCTCTTGATTAATAGTAGAATACTTAGTATAAAATAAACTCAAAACATTTTGATTATTGCACAAACATTTTAAAACTTCTCTTGATTAATAGTAGAATACTTAGTATAAAATAAACTCAAAACATTTTGATTATTGCACAAACATTTTGAAAACTTCTCTTGATTAATAGTAGAATACTTAGTATAAAATAAACACAAAACATTTTGATTATTGCACAAACATTTTGAAAACTTCTCTTGATTAATAGTAGAATACTTAGTATAAAATAAACACAAAACATTTTGATTATTGCACAAACATTTTGAAAACTTCTCTTGATTAATAGTAGAATACTTAGTACAAAATAAACTCAAAACATTTTGATTATTGCACAAACATTTTGAAAACTTCTCTTGATTAATAGTAGAATACTTAGTATAAAATAAACAAAAAACATTTTGATTATTGCACAAACATTTTGAAAACTTCTCTTGATTAATAGTAGAATACTTAGTATAAAATAAACTAAAACATTTTGATTATTGCACAAACATTTTAAAACTTCTCTTGATTAATAGTAGAATACTTAGTATAAAATAAACTCAAAACATTTTGATTATTGCACAAACATTTTGAAAACTTCTCTTGATTAATAGTAGAATACTTAGTATAAAATAAACTCAAAACATTTTGATTATTGCACAAACATTTTTAAAACTTCTCTTGATTAATAGTAGAATACTTAGTATAAAATAAACTCAAAACATTTTGATTATTGCACAAACATTTTGAAAACTTCTCTTGATTAATAGTAGAATACTTAGTATAAAATAAACACAAAACATTTTGATTATTGCACAAACATTTTGAAAACTTCTCTTGATTAATAGTAGAATACTTAGTATAAAATAAACTCAAAACATTTTGATTATTGCACAAACATTTTGAAAACTTCTCTTGATTAATAGTAGAATACTTAGTATAAAATAAACACAAAACATTTTGATTATTGCACAAACATTTTAAAACTTCTCTTGATTAATAGTAGAATACTTAGTATAAAATAAACACAAAACATTTTGATTATTGCACAAACATTTTTAAAACTTCTCTTGATTAATAGTAGAATACTTAGTATAAAATAAACACAAAACATTTTGATTATTGCACAAACATTTTGAAAACTTCTCTTGATTAATAGTAGAATACTTAGTATAAAATAAACACAAAACATTTTGATTATTGCACAAACATTTTGAAAACTTCTCTTGATTAATAGTAGAATACTTAGTATAAAATAAACACAAAACATTTTGATTATTGCACAAACATTTTGAAAACTTCTCTTGATTAATAGTAGAATACTTAGTATAAAATAAACTCAAAACATTTTGATTATTGCACAAACATTTTGAAAACTTCTCTTGATTAATAGTAGAATACTTAGTATAAAATAAACACAAAACATTTTGATTATTGCACAAACATTTTGAAAACTTCTCTTGATTAATAGTAGAATACTTAGTATAAAATAAACACAAAACATTTTGATTATTGCACAAACATTTTAAAACTTCTCTTGATTAATAGTAGAATACTTAGTATAAAATAAACACAAAACATTTTGATTATTGCACAAACATTTTGAAAACTTCTCTTGATTAATAGTAGAATACTTAGTATAAAATAAACTCAAAACATTTTGATTATTGCACAAACATTTTGAAAACTTCTCTTGATTAATAGTAGAATACTTAGTATAAAATAAACACAAAACATTTTGATTATTGCACAAACATTTTGAAAACTTCTCTTGATTAATAGTAGAATACTTAGTATAAAATAAACTCAAAACATTTTGATTATTGCACAAACATTTTGAAAACTTCTCTTGATTAATAGTAGAATACTTAGTATAAAATAAACACAAAACATTTTGATTATTGCACAAACATTTTGAAAACTTCTCTTGATTAATAGTAGAATACTTAGTATAAAATAAACACAAAACATTTTGATTATTGCACAAACATTTTGAAAACTTCTCTTGATTAATAGTAGAATACTTAGTATAAAATAAACACAAAATGTTTTGATTATTGCACAAACATTTTGAAAACTTCTCTTGATTAATAGTAGAATACTTAGTATAAAATAAACACAAAACATTTTGATTATTGCACAAACATTTTGAAAACTTCTCTTGATTAATAGTAGAATACTTAGTATAAAATAAACACAAAACATTTTGATTATTGCACAAACATTTTGAAAACTTCTCTTGATTAATAGTAGAATACTTAGTATAAAATAAACACAAAACATTTTGATTATTGCACAAACATTTTGAAAACTTCTCTTGATTAATAGTAGAATACTTAGTATAAAATAAACACAAAACATTTTGATTATTGCACAAACATTTTGAAAACTTCTCTTGATTAATAGTAGAATACTTAGTATAAAATAAACACAAAACATTTTGATTATTGCACAAACATTTTGAAAACTTCTCTTGATTAATAGTAGAATACTTAGTATAAAATAAACTCAAAACATTTTGATTATTGCACAAACATTTTGAAAACTTCTCTTGATTAATAGTAGAATACTTAGTATAAAATAAACTCAAAACATTTTGATTATTGCACAAACATTTTGAAAACTTCTCTTGATTAATAGTAGAATACTTAGTATAAAATAAACACAAAACATTTTGATTATTGCACAAACATTTTGAAAACTTCTCTTGATTAATAGTAGAATACTTAGTATAAAATAAACACAAAACATTTTGATTATTGCACAAACATTTTAAAACTTCTCTTGATTAATAGTAGAATACTTAGTATAAAATAAACTCAAAACATTTTGATTATTGCACAAACATTTTGAAAACTTCTCTTGATTAATAGTAGAATACTTAGTATAAAATAAACACAAAACATTTTGATTATTGCACAAACATTTTAAAACTTCTCTTGATTAATAGTAGAATACTTAGTATAAAATAAACTAAAAACATTTTGATTATTGCACAAACATTTTGAAAACTTCTCTTGATTAATAGTAGAATACTTAGTATAAAATAAACACAACATTTTGATTATTGCACAAACATTTTGAAAACTTCTCTTGATTAATAGTAGAATACTTAGTATAAAATAAACTCAAAACATTTTGATTATTGCACAAACATTTTAAAACTTCTCTTGATTAATAGTAGAATACTTAGTATAAAATAAACTCAAAACATTTTGATTATTGCACAAACATTTTGAAAACTTCTCTTGATTAATAGTAGAATACTTAGTATAAAATAAACACAAAACATTTTGATTATTGCACAAACATTTTGAAAACTTTTCTTGATTAATAGTAGAATACTTAGTATAAAATAAACTCAAAACATTTTGATTATTGCACAAACATTTTGAAAACTTCTCTTGATTAATAGTAGAATACTTAGTATAAAATAAACACAAAACATTTTGATTATTGCACAAACATTTTGAAAACTTCTCTTGATTAATAGTAGAATACTTAGTATAAAATAAACACAAAACATTTTGATTATTGCACAAACATTTTAAAACTTCTCTTGATTAATAGTAGAATACTTAGTATAAAATAAACACAAAACATTTTGATTATTGCACAAACATTTTGAAAACTTCTCTTGATTAATAGTAGAATACTTAGTATAAAATAAACACAAAACATTTTGATTATTGCACAAACATTTTGAAAACTTCTCTTGATTAATAGTAGAATACTTAGTATAAAATAAACTCAAAATGTTTTGATTATTGCACAAACATTTTGAAAACTTCTCTTGATTAATAGTAGAATACTTAGTATAAAATAAACACAAAACATTTTGATTATTGCACAAACATTTTGAAAACTTCTCTTGATTAATAGTAGAATACTTAGTATAAAATAAACACAAAACATTTTGATTATTGCACAAACATTTTGAAAACTTCTCTTGATTAATAGTAGAATACTTAGTATAAAATAAACACAAAACATTTTGATTATTGCACAAACATTTTGAAAACTTCTCTTGATTAATAGTAGAATACTTAGTATAAAATAAACACAAAACATTTTGATTATTGCACAAACATTTTGAAAACTTCTCTTGATTAATAGTAGAATACTTAGTATAAAATAAACACAAAACATTTTGATTATTGCACAAACATTTTGAAAACTTCTCTTGATTAATAGTAGAATACTTAGTATAAAATAAACTCAAAACATTTTGATTATTGCACAAACATTTTGAAAACTTCTCTTGATTAATAGTAGAATACTTAGTATAAAATAAACTCAAAACATTTTGATTATTGCACAAACATTTTGAAAACTTCTCTTGATTAATAGTAGAATACTTAGTATAAAATAAACACAAAACATTTTGATTATTGCACAAACATTTTGAAAACTTCTCTTGATTAATAGTAGAATACTTAGTATAAAATAAACACAAAACATTTTGATTATTGCACAAACATTTTTAAAACTTCTCTTGATTAATAGTAGAATACTTAGTATAAAATAAACTCAAAACATTTTGATTATTGCACAAACATTTTGAAAACTTCTCTTGATTAATAGTAGAATACTTAGTATAAAATAAACAAAAAACATTTTGATTATTGCACAAACATTTTGAAAACTTCTCTTGATTAATAGTAGAATACTTAGTATAAAATAAACTAAAACATTTTGATTATTGCACAAACATTTTGAAAACTTCTCTTGATTAATAGTAGAATACTTAGTATAAAATAAACACAAAACATTTTGATTATTGCACAAACATTTTGAAAACTTCTCTTGATTAATAGTAGAATACTTAGTATAAAATAAACACAAAACATTTTGATTATTGCACAAACATTTTGAAAACTTCTCTTGATTAATAGTAGAATACTTAGTATAAAATAAACACAAAACATTTTGATTATTGCACAAACATTTTGAAAACTTCTCTTGATTAATAGTAGAATACTTAGTATAAAATAAACCTAAAACATTTTGATTATTGCACAAACATTTTAAAACTTCTCTTGATTAATAGTAGAATACTTAGTATAAAATAAACTCAAAACATTTTGATTATTGCACAAACATTTTGAAAACTTCTCTTGATTAATAGTAGAATACTTAGTATAAAATAAACACAAAACATTTTGATTATTGCACAAACATTTTGAAAACTTCTCTTGATTAATAGTAGAATACTTAGTATAAAATAAACTAAAAACATTTTGATTATTGCACAAACATTTTGAAAACTTCTCTTGATTAATAGTAGAATACTTAGTATAAAATAAACACAAAACATTTTGATTATTGCACAAACATTTTGAAAACTTCTCTTGATTAATAGTAGAATACTTAGTATAAAATAAACTCAAAACATTTTGATTATTGCACAAACATTTTGAAAACTTCTCTTGATTAATAGTAGAATACTTAGTATAAAATAAACACAAAACATTTTGATTATTGCACAAACATTTTGAAAACTTCTCTTGATTAATAGTAGAATACTTAGTATAAAATAAACTCAAAACATTTTGATTATTGCACAAACATTTTGAAAACTTCTCTTGATTAATAGTAGAATACTTAGTATAAAATAAACACAAAACATTTTGATTATTGCACAAACATTTTTAAAACTTCTCTTGATTAATAGTAGAATACTTAGTATAAAATAAACACAAAACATTTTGATTATTGCACAAACATTTTGAAAACTTCTCTTGATTAATAGTAGAATACTTAGTATAAAATAAACACAAAACATTTTGATTATTGCACAAACATTTTGAAAACTTCTCTTGATTAATAGTAGAATACTTAGTATAAAATAAACACAAAACATTTTGATTATTGCACAAACATTTTGAAAACTTCTCTTGATTAATAGTAGAATACTTAGTATAAAATAAACACAAAATGTTTTGATTATTGCACAAACATTTTGAAAACTTCTCTTGATTAATAGTAGAATACTTAGTATAAAATAAACACAAAACATTTTGATTATTGCACAAACATTTTGAAAACTTCTCTTGATTAATAGTAGAATACTTAGTATAAAATAAACACAAAACATTTTGATTATTGCACAAACATTTTGAAAACTTCTCTTGATTAATAGTAGAATACTTAGTATAAAATAAACTCAAAACATTTTGATTATTGCACAAACATTTTTAAAAACTTCTCTTGATTAATAGTAGAATACATAGTATAAAATAAACTCAAAACATTTTGATTATTGCACAAACATTTTGAAAACTTCTCTTGATTAATAGTAGAATACTTGTTATAAAATAAACACAAAACATTTTGATTATTGCACAAACATTTTGAAAACTTCTCTTGATTAATAGTAGAATACTTAGTATAAAATAAACTCAAAACATTTTGATTATTGCACAAACATTTTTAAAACTTCTCTTGATTAATAGTAGAATACTTAGTATAAAATAAACTCAAAACATTTTGATTATTGCACAAACATTTTGAAAACTTCTCTTGATTAATAGTAGAATACTTAGTATAAAATAAACACAAAACATTTTGATTATTGCACAAACATTTTGAAAACTTCTCTTGATTAATAGTAGAATACTTAGTATAAAATAAACTAAAACATTTTGATTATTGCACAAACATTTTGAAAACTTCTCTTGATTAATAGTAGAATACTTAGTATAAAATAAACACAAACATTTTGATTATTGCACAAACATTTTGAAAACTTCTCTTGATTAATAGTAGAATACTTAGTATAAAATAAACTCAAAACATTTTGATTATTGCACAAACATTTTAAAACTTCTCTTGATTAATAGTAGAATACTTAGTATAAAATAAACTCAAAACATTTTGATTATTGCACAAACATTTTGAAAACTTCTCTTGATTAATAGTAGAATACTTAGTATAAAATAAACACAAAACATTTTGATTATTGCACAAACATTTTGAAAACTTCTCTTGATTAATAGTAGAATACTTAGTATAAAATAAACTCAAAACATTTTGATTATTGCACAAACATTTTGAAAACTTCTCTTGATTAATAGTAGAATACTTAGTATAAAATAAACACAAAACATTTTGATTATTGCACAAACATTTTAAAACTTCTCTTGATTAATAGTAGAATACTTAGTATAAAATAAACACAAAACATTTTGATTATTGCACAAACATTTGAAAACTTCTCTTGATTAATAGTAGAATACTTAGTATAAAATAAACACAAAACATTTTGATTATTGCACAAACATTTTGAAAACTTCTCTTGATTAATAGTAGAATACTTAGTATAAAATAAACACAAAACATTTTGATTATTGCACAAACATTTTTAAAACTTCTCTTGATTAATAGTAGAATACTTAGTATAAAATAAACTCAAAACATTTTGATTATTGCACAAACATTTTGAAAACTTCTCTTGATTAATAGTAGAATACTTAGTATAAAATAAACACAAAACATTTTGATTATTGCACAAACATTTTGAAAACTTCTCTTGATTAATAGTAGAATACTTAGTATAAAATAAACTAAAACATTTTGATTATTGCACAAACATTTTAAAACTTCTCTTGATTAATAGTAGAATACTTAGTATAAAATAAACACAAAACATTTTGATTATTGCACAAACATTTTGAAAACTTCTCTTGATTAATAGTAGAATACTTAGTATAAAATAAACTCAAAACATTTTGATTATTGCACAAACATTTTGAAAACTTCTCTTGATTAATAGTAGAATACTTAGTATAAAATAAACTCAAAACATTTTGATTATTGCACAAACATTTTGAAAACTTCTCTTGATTAATAGTAGAATACTTAGTATAAAATAAACACAAAACATTTTGATTATTGCACAAACATTTTGAAAACTTCTCTTGATTAATAGTAGAATACTTAGTATAAAATAAACTCAAAACATTTTGATTATTGCACAAACATTTTGAAAACTTCTCTTGATTAATAGTAGAATACTTAGTATAAAATAAACACAAAACATTTTGATTATTGCACAAACATTTTGAAAACTTCTCTTGATTAATAGTAGAATACTTAGTATAAAATAAACACAAAACATTTTGATTATTGCACAAACATTTTGAAACTTCTCTTGATTAATAGTAGAATACTTAGTATAAAATAAACTCAAAACATTTTGATTATTGCACAAACATTTTGAAAACTTCTCTTGATTAATAGTAGAATACTTAGTATAAAATAAACTCAAAACATTTTGATTATTGCACAAACATTTTGAAAACTTCTCTTGATTAATAGTAGAATACTTAGTATAAAATAAACAAAACATTTTGATTATTGCACAAACATTTTGAAAACTTCTCTTGATTAATAGTAGAATACTTAGTATAAAATAAACACAAAACATTTTGATTATTGCACAAACATTTTGAAAACTTCTCTTGATTAATAGTAGAATACTTAGTATAAAATAAACACAAAACATTTTGATTATTGCACAAACATTTTGAAAACTTCTCTTGATTAATAGTAGAATACTTAGTATAAAATAAACACAAAACATTTTGATTATTGCACAAACATTTTGAAAACTTCTCTTGATTAATAGTAGAATACTTAGTATAAAATAAACACAAAACATTTTGATTATTGCACAAACATTTTGAAAACTTCTCTTGATTAATAGTAGAATACTTAGTATAAAATAAACTCAAAACATTTTGATTATTGCACAAACATTTTGAAAACTTCTCTTGATTAATAGTAGAATACTTAGTATAAAATAAACACAAAACATTTTGATTATTAAAAACAAACATTTTGAAAACTTCTCTTGATTAATAGTAGAATACTTAGTATAAAATAAACACAAAACATTTTGATTATTGCACAAACATTTTGAAACTTCTCTTGATTAATAGTAGAATACATAGTATAAAATAATGCCTAAAACATTTTGATTATTGCACAAACATTTTGAAAACTTCTCTTGATTAATGGTAGAATACTTAGGTATAAAATAAACACAAAACATTTTGATTATTGCACAAACATTTTGAAAACTTCTCTTGATTAATAGTAGAATACTTAGTAAAATAAACTCAAAACATTTTGATTATTGCACAAACATTTTGAAAACTTCTTTGATTAATAGTAGAATACTTAGTATAAATAAACTCAAAACATTTTTGTTATTGCACAAACATTTTGAAAACTTCTCTTGATTAATAGTAGAATACTTGTTATAAAATAAACACAAAACATTTTGATTATTGCACAAACATTTTTAAAACTTCTCTTGATTAATAGTAGAATACTTAGTATAAAATAAACACAAAACATTTTGATTATTGCACATTTTGAAAACTTCTCTTGATTAATAGTAGAATACTTAGTACAAAAATAAACTCAAAACATTTTGATTATTGCACAAACATTTTAATCTCTTGATTAATAGTAGAATACTTAGTATAAAATAAACTCAAAACATTTTGATTATTACAAACATTTTGAAAACTTCTCTTGATTAATAGTAGAATACTTAGTATAAAATAAAACAAAACATTTTGATTATTGCACAAACATTTTGAAACTTCTCTTGATTAATAGTAGAATACTTAGTAAAATAAACTCAAAACATTTTGATTATTGCACAAACATTTTGAAAACTTCTCTTTAATATTAGTAGAATACTTAGTATAAAATAAACTCAAAACATTTTGATTATTGCACAAACATTTTGAAAACTTCTCTTGATTATTAGTAGAATACTTAGTATAAAATAAACACAAAACATTTTGATTATTGCACAAACATTTTGAAAACTTCTCTTGATTAATAGTAGAATACTTAGTATAAAATAAACACAAAACATTTTGATTATTGCACAAACATTTTGAAAACTTCTCTTGATTAATAGTAGAATACTTAGTATAAAATAAACACAAAACATTTTGATTATTGCACAAACATTTTGAAAACTTCTCTTGATTAATAGTAGAATACTTAGTATAAAATAAACTCAAAACATTTTGATTATTGCACAAACATTTTTAAAACTTCTCTTGATTAATAGTAGAATACTTAGTATAAAATAAACTCAAAACATTTTGATTATTGCACAAACATTTTGAAAACTTCTCTTGATTAATAGTAGAATACTTAGTATAAAATAAACTCAAAACATTTTGATTATTGCACAAACATTTTGAAAACTTCTCTTGATTAATAGTAGAATACTTAGTATAAAATAAACACAAAACATTTTGATTATTGCACAAACATTTTTAAAACTTCTCTTGATTAATAGTAGAATACTTAGTATAAAAAAATAAACAAAACATTTTGATTATTGCACAAACATTTTGAAAACTTCTCTTGATTAATAGTAGAATACTTAGTATAAAATAAACTCAAAACATTTTGATTATTGCACAAACATTTGAAAAACTTCTCTTGATTAATAGTAGAATACTTAGTATAAAATAAACACAAAACATTTTGATTATTGCACAAACATTTTGAAAACTTCTCTTGATTAATAGTAGAATACTTAGTATAAAATAAACTCAAAACATTTTGATTATTGCACAAACATTTTGAAAACTTCTCTTGATTAATAGTAGAATACTTAGTATAAAATAAACACAAAACATTTTGATTATTGCACAAACATTTTGAAACTTCTCTTGATTAATAGTAGAATACTTAGTATAAAATAAACTCAAAACATTTTGATTATTGCACAAACATTTTGAAAACTTCTCTTGATTAATAGTAGAATACTTAGTATAAAATAAACTCAAAACATTTTGATTATTGCACAAACATTTTGAAAACTTTTCTTGATTAATAGTAGAATACTTAGTATAAAAATAAACTCAAAACATTTTGATTATTGCACAAACATTTTGAAAACTTCTCTTGATTAATAGTAGAATACTTAGTATAAAATAAACTCAAAACATTTTGATTATTGCACAAACATTTTGAAAAATTCTCTTGATTAATAGTAGAATACTTAGTATAAAATAAACTCAAAACATTTTGATTATTGCACAAACATTTTTGAAAACTTCTCTTGATTAATAGTAGAATACTTTAGTATAAAATAAAACTCAAAACGTTTTGATTATTGCACAAACATTTTGAAAACTTCTCTTGATTAATAGTAGAATACTTAGTATAAAATAAACACAAAACATTTTGATTATTGCACAAACATTTTGAAAACTCTCTTGATTAATAGTAGAATACTTAGTATAAAATAAACTCAAAACATTTTGATTATTGCACAAACATTTTGAAAATTTCTTCATTAATAGTAGAATACTTAGTATAAAACTAAACACAAATCATTTTGATTATTGCACAAACATTTTAAAACCTATTAATAGAATACTTAGTATAAAATAAATTGAAAAACATTTGATGAGCACAAACATTTTAAAATTGATTAAGTAGAATACCATAAAATAAATGCGAATATTTTTTGACATGAAAATGTCATTCTATACCTTTTCATTATGTAGATTTAGATAAAATAACCAAGAAATAACTTATTTTTAGATTATGACAAAACATTTTTATAGAACTTTATTTCATAGAATACTTAGGTATAAAAACCAGTTATTGCAAACATTTTGATTTATTAATCAGTCGAAAATTATCATTATAACACAAAACATTTTATTATTGACAAACATTTTAAAACTTCTCTTGATTAATAGTAGAATACTTAGTATAAAATAAACACAAAACATTTTGATTATTGCACAAACATTTTGAAAAAAACTCTTGATTAATAGTAGAATACTTAGTATAAAATAAACTCAAAACATTTTGATTATTGCACAAACATTTTGAAAACTTCTCTTGATTAATAGTAGAATACTTAGTGTAAAAAAAACATAAAACATTTTGATTATTGCACAAACATTTTGAAAACTTCTCTTGATTAATAGTAGAATACATAGTATAAAATAAACTCAAAACATTTTGATTATTGCACAAACATTTTGAAAACTTCTCTTCATTAATAGTAGAATACTTAGTATAAAATAAACACAAAACATTTTGATTATTGCACAAACATTTTGAAAACTTCTCTTGATTAATAGTAGAATACTTAGTATAAAAATAAACACAAAACATTTTGATTATTGCACAAACATTTTGAAAACTTCTCTTGATTAATAGTAGAATACTTAGTATAAATAAACCACAAAACATTTTGATTATTGCACAAACATTTTTAAAACTTCTCTTGATTAATAGTAGAATACTTGGTATAAAATAAACTCAAAACATTTTGATTATTGCACAAACATTTTGAAAACTTCTCTTGATTAATAGTAGAATACTTAGTATAAAATAAACACAAAACATTTTGATTATTGCACAAACATTTTGAAAACTTCTCTTGATTAATAGTAGAATACTTAGTATAAAATAAACTCAAAACATTTTGATTATTGCACAAACATTTTGAAAACTTCTCTTGATTAATAGTAGAATACTTAGTATAAAATAAACTCAAAAAAACATTTTGATTATTGCACAAACATTTTGAAAACTTCTCTTGATTAATAGTAGAATACTTAGTATAAAATAAACACAAAACATTTTGATTATTGCACAAACATTTTTAAAACTTCTCTTGATTAATGGTAGAATACTTAGTATAAAATAAACACAAAACATTTTGATTATTGCACAAACATTTTAAAACTTCTCTTGATTAATAGTAGAATACTTAGTATAAAATACACACAAACATTTTGATTTTATTTACAAACATTTTAAAACTTCTCTTGATTAATAGTAGAATACTTAGTATAAAATAAACTCAAAACATTTTGATTATTGCACATACATTTTGAAAACTTCTCTTGATTAATAGTAGAATACTTAGTACAAAATAAACTCAAAAAATTTTGATTATTGCACAAACATTTTGAAAACTTCTCTTGATTAATAGTAGAATACTTAGTACAAAATAAACTCAAAACATTTTGATTATTGCACAAACATTTTGAAAACTTCTCTTGATTAATAGTAGAATACTTAGTATAAAATAAACACAAAACATTTTGATTATTGCACAAACATTTTGAAAACTTCTCTTGATTAATAGTAGAATACTTAGTATAAAATAAACACAAAACATTTTGATTATTGCACAAACATTTTTAAAACTTCTCTTGATTAATAGTAGAATACTTAGTATAAAATAAACTCAAAACATTTTGATTATTGCACAAACATTTTGAAAACTTCTCTCTTGATTAATAGTAGAATACTTAGTATAAAATAAACACAAAACATTTTGATTATTGCACAAACATTTTGAAAACTTCTCTTGATTAATAGTAGAATACTTAGTATAAAATAAACACAAAAAAACATTTTGATTATTGCACAAACATTTTGAAAACTTCTCTTGATTAATAGTAGAATACTTAGTATAAAATAAACTACAAAACATTTTGATTATTGCACAAACATTTTGAAAACTCTCTTGATTAATAGTAGAATACTGAAGTATAAAATAAACACAAAACATTTTGATTATTGCACAAACATTTTGAAAACTTCTCTTGATTAATAGTAGAATACTTAGTATAAAATAAACTCACAAAAAATTTTTTTGATTATTGCACAAACATTTTGAAAACTTCTCTTGATTAATAGTAGAATACTTAGTATAAAATAAACACAAAACATTTTGATTATTGCACAAACATTTTGAAAACTTCTCTTGATTAATAGTAGAATACTTAGTATAAAATAAACACAAAACATTTTGATTATTGCACAAACATTTTGAAAACTTCTCTTGATTAATAGTAGAATACTTAGTATAAAATAAACACAAAACATTTTGATTATTGCACAAACATTTTAAAACTTCTCTTGATTAATAGTAGAATACTTAGTATAAAATAAACTCAAAACATTTTGATTATTGCACAAACATTTTGAAAACTTCTCTTGATTAATAGTAGAATACTTAGTATAAAATAAACTCAAAACATTTTGATTATTGCACAAACATTTTGAAAACTTCTCTTGATTAATAGTAGAATACTTAGGTATAAAATAAACTCAAAACATTTTGATTATTGCACAAACATTTTGAAAACTTCTCTTGATTAATAGTAGAATACTTAGTAGGAAAATAAACTCAAAACATTTTGATTATTGCACAAACATTTTGAAAACTTCTCTTGATTAATAGTAGAATACTTAGTATAAAATAAACACAAAACATTTTGATTATTGCACAAACATTTTGAAAACTTCTCTTGATTAATAGTAGAATACTTAGTATAAAAAAATAAACTCAAAACATTTTGATTATTGCACAAACATTTTGAAAACTTCTCTTGATTAATAGTAGAATACTTAGTATAAAAAATAAACTCAAAACATTTTGATTATTGCACAAACATTTTGAAAACTTCTCTTGATTAATAGTAGTAGAATACTTAGTATAAAATAAACTCAAAACATTTTGATTATTGCACAAACATTTTGAAAACTTCTCTTGATTAATAGTAGAATACTTAGTATAAAATAAACTCAAAAACATTTTGATTATTGCACAAACATTTTGAAAACTTCTCTTGATTAATAGTAGAATACTTAGTATAAAATAAACTCAAAACATTTTGATTATTGCACAAACATTTTGAAAACTTCTCTTGATTAATAGTAGAATACTTAGTATAAAATAAACACAAAACATTTTGATTATTGCACAAACATTTTGAAAACTTCTCTTGATTAATAGTAGAATACTTAGTACAAAATAAACTCAAAACATTTTGATTATTGCACAAACATTTTGAAAACTTCTCTTGATTAATAGTAGAATACTTAGTATAAAAAAATAAACTCAAAACATTTTGATTATTGCACAAACATTTTGAAAACTTCTCTTGATTAATAGTAGAATACTTAGTATAAAATAAACACAAAACATTTTTGATTATTGCACAAACATTTTGAAACTTCTTCTTGATTAATAGTAGAATACTTAGTATAAAATAAACACAAAACATTTTGATTATTGCACAAACATTTCGAAAACTTCTCTTGATTAATAGTAGAATACTTAGTATAAAATAAACACAAAACATTTTGATTATTGCACAAACATTTTAAAACTTCTCTTGATTAATAGTAGAATACTTAGTATAAAATAAACACAAAACATTTTGATTATTGCACAAACATTTTGAAAACTTCTCTTGATTAATAGTAGAATACTTAGTACAAAATAAACTCAAAACATTTTTGATTATTGCACAAACATTTTGAAAACTTCTCTTGATTAATAGTAGAATACTTAGTATATAAAATAAACTCAAAACATTTTGATTATTGCACAAACATTTTGAAAACTTCTCTTGATTAATAGTAGAATACTTTAGTATAAAATAAACTCAAAACATTTTGATTATTGCACAAACATTTTGAAAACTTCTCTTGATTAATAGTAGAATACTTAGTATAAAAATAAACACAAAACATTTTGATTATTGCACAAACATTTTGAAAACTTCTCTTGATTAATAGTAGAATACTTAGTATAAAATATAAACTCAAAACATTTTGATTATTGCACAAACATTTTGAAAACTTCTCTTGATTAATGGTAGAATACTTAGTATAAAATAAACACAAAACATTTTGATTATTGCACAAACATTTTAGAAAACTTCTCTTGATTAATAGTAGAATACTTAGTATAAAATAAACTCAAAACATTTTGATTATTGCACAAACATTTTTAAAACTTCTTTGATTAATAGTAGAATACTTAGTATAAAATAAACACAAAACATTTTGATTATTGCACAAACATTTTTAAAACTTCTCTTGATTAATAGTAGAATACTTAGTATAAAATAAACTCAAAACATTTTGATTATTGCACAAACATTTTGAAAACTTCTCTTGATTAATAGTAGAATACTTAGTATATAAAAAATAAACACAAAAATTTTGATTATTGCACAAACATTTTGAAAACTTCTCTTGATTAATAGTAGAATACTTAGTATAAAATAAACTCAAAACATTTTGATTATTGCACAAACATTTTGAACTTCTCTTGATTAATAGTAGAATACTTAGTATAAAATAAACTCAAAACATTTTGATTATTGCACAAACATTTTAAAACTCTTGATTAATAGTAGAATACTTAGTATAAAATAAACTCAAAACATTTTGATTATTGCACAAACATTTTGAAAACTTCTTTGGATTAATAGTAAGAATACTAGTATAAAATAACACAAAACATTTTGATTATTAAAAATAAACATTTTGGAAAACTTCCTGATTAAGTATAATAAAACACGTAAAAACGTTTTGATTATTGCACAAACATTTTGAAAACTTCTCTGATTAATAGTAGAATACTATAGTATAAAAAAATAAACACAAAACATTTTGATTATTGCACAAACATTTTGGAAACTTCTCTTGATTAATAGTAGAATACTTAGTATAAAAATAACACAAAACATTTTGATTATTGCACAAACATTTTGAAACTTCTCTTGATTAATAGTAGAATACTTAGTATAAAATAAACTCAAAACATTTTGATTATTGCACAAACATTTTAAAACTTCTTGATTAATAGTAGAATACATAGTATAAAATAAACTCAAAATATTTTGAT